>NC_056744.1:1406387066-1406492066 GCF_019279795.1 Protopterus annectens
TAGAGGTTACAGACCTAGTGGTACCAATCCAATCAACAAAATGTGCATAAAAATAAATAAATGTACAGCATGAATTTTGACTGGTGACAATAGAGTGCCACAGAAGAGAAGATTGAAAGCTGGTAGGCCATCTGAAATGGATAAAAAAAACTGTCACTAGCTAAGAAATAAATGTGGTGATCTACTATCATCTTAGGTGGAACTTGCTTGCTGAGGTGCATGCAACCTGTTCTATAGTTGGTCTTTGAATGGTCTCGCAAAGATCTGATGGAGTCACAGCTTGCAAGATCTTTTGAGTGTATATGCTAGTGATGAAGGTAAGAAGTATAAGGTTGCAATTAACGTGCAGTTGACAAATGTTATACCTGGTTCTGAGAGTCTTTGGCTGATATTCATAATGATAGCTAGAATGCATTAGGGGTGTGTGCTCTGTCCATGAATGAGAATAGCAAGCAAGCGATTCATAGAAGCCATTTACCGTAACGTGTGATGGTCACAATAGCAAGCAAGCAATTCATAGAAGCCATTTACCGTAACATGTGATGGTCACAAATTACTGTAAGCAAATTAAATGTAAAGAGATGGGTGACCACAGGGGTGCAGCGGTTAGCATTGCCACCTCATAGGAAGAGGTTCTCCAGTTCAATTCTTTTAACTTTGGAGAAATTAAAATCTACTTTTAACGGAATACCAGTATACATTTTGTGGACAGCATTGGTCTGCTCCAGCTTTTGTATCCAGATATACGATACTTTGTTGCACCAGCCTTGGTTGTTTGTCTACCGTTGGTTTACGCCAGTTCAATTCTTGGCTGTGGTGTCTTCTGTGCAGAGTCTGAATGTCCTCCCTGCAGTCACGTGAGTTTCCACAAGGTGCTCCAGTTTCCTCCCACATCTCAGAGATATGCTGTAGGTGGATTAGACACTCTAAATTGGCCCTAGGTCTGAGTGTGTGCATGTGTGTGCCTTCTGTGGAAGGTTGGGTGCTGAGCTGGCAACTTGACACCATAAAACTCTACTGCCAATTGTTCTGGAGACTGTGTTTCCACTGTAGTGACCTCTACTGGGAAAAGCCAGAAGAGGAAGTAGAAATTGCATGTAAGGAGATGTGAATGAGAAATTATGTGAAGCAGTGTATAGGGATGAAGCCGACTTGAGATTCTTAGTCAAATATTCAAGCTGTCCACACATTCTTTCTTAGAAATATAGCCATGTGTATTATATCTACTTTGCAATCCACTCAGGTGCTTGTTGACCCTGTTAAAAGTAATTGAAGTTGTCCTTTCTCTGCTCCAATGCTATAGTCAAAAACAAAACACAAAAACACAATCATCAAACAGCACCTGCAATCCTTGGGGAAAAAGAAGTTATTTGACACAACCTCCATAATGATATTACATATGTAGAGTCCATCCAAGATAAGTTGTGCTAAAGTGATGTTTGCACTAATGTTAATATAACAATACAAATAAATAAAGCAGTTTGTTAACACATCTGTTATTTCATTAGCCCCTACCACATAATACTGGCAGTGATATTCAGGAATCTCCCAGTAAAGACACTTGTAACCAACAAAACAACTTTGCCCCATCAGTACTTCTACCATGTCTGCACAATCACGAAAATATACCAAAGGCCATTTTTCAGAGTGATCAATAATCATTTCCACTGCTGCTGTAATAATTTTCCATTTACAAATGACAGATTACAGTATTTCCTAAAGCCACTGTCATATGCCCATCATATGCATAAAATAAACATTTCCTGAACTGAACACAATAATCATACTTCACTTTAAACTGTTCTTATTCATTCATCATACTTCCATTAGTTTTTTCCTTCCTTTAAAAAGTTTGCAGTTTAATAACTATGCAACTCCCAGGTAATATGATGGAGCTGTTATATAATATGATGGAGCTGCCATACAATATGATGGAGCTGTCACATAAGTTCAGGGTCTTTTATGTGTTTTGTGTGCAGATAAGGTCCTTCTATGTTTATATAAATCGTACTAATTAACATCTAAGGTGCCTTATCCATGTAGTAGCTTTTCCCTTTGCTTATCCCTTACGTACTTTACACCTTTGCTGTAGGAAGGAGTTTTTCCAAAACACCTCCATGTTTCTGTAGTCAGCATTAAAGACCTCTGCTGACCTTATTTGTAGAATGATATAGTATGAGTCTTTGTGGCTCAACACTACACAGAAAGAGAGACCAGGACTGTGAAGACCACATTTTGTTTTTTGATCCACAGAGTTAGCTTAGAGAAAAGTAGTCAGAGAGGACTGTTTTACTTAGGTTTGAAATGCATTATACACTATGATGCTTGCTTAATCATTTTATAACACCTATACCATTAATGATAACAGCAAGGCAGATAGGTTCATTTTTTGTTCATTTTCAGTTATTATTTGTCATCCAAATGTAGAGAATTATAGGATGCATTTATGTCTTAGGAATATAACTGTTGTTCTGGCATTTATACTTGTGCATATGCTTCCTCACTGATCATGGAAGTTACTAGTTGCCTGATGTCTTTAGGGCTATATGGAAAATGTAAACACTGAAAAAACCCTTTTCAGTCAGTAAACACAGCACAGGTTGTTATGCTGGTTAATATACAAGAGGTAACAATACATCTTTAATCTGCTTTATCTTTGAGTGAAAGCGGGTAAAACAAAGGCAAGTGAATGTGACTGTTTTTAAAAAAGAGTGCATAATCAAGACATAAGGTCAGTTCTGTACTCCATGCTGTGTGATATGTAATGGTATAGTAAAGCTAAATAGTTGGTGCCACTTCTATTGGTCTTACAGCCTCTGAAAAACACCTATCCAACTTTGCTCACTTTCTTAACCACGGCTTGGAGATCAACACCTGTACTCTATTATGTCAGTGTGCAACAACATACAATGGGGGGCAGATGTAGTACAGTTCCATTCTTGAGAGTGTTGATATTCTTCTTGTGCCCCAGGAATACAGTGATGGCTGTCTGGTTTATATGTACATGGTAAAGCATGCACTACCTTGTTGCAGCCATCCATCTTTGCTGCTCCAGTATTTCTTGCTCAGTCTACAAACCCTGACTCTCACCCACTCACCTACCCACCCACCAGCCTCTACTGAGGGAAGGTTAGCTATTACTGCTTGATCCTTCACTTTTCCCTCCAGGCCTAGTGGTGAAATCACCAATCATTCCTGTCACCAATGCCAGCAGCTCAGAGAAGAACCTTCCTCTGCACCAGTGGGTCATCTTTTATTTTCTTCTCTTTGTTATATCTAAGTCATTCTTCATAAACTATTACATCTCCTCTTCTATTTTTTTTCATTATGTTATTAAGCAAATGCTACAAGATTCAGGGGCCAACCAGGATTTTTGGAACTTACATAATGTAGCCCACAGCTTCTCCAAGTGTATGTGCCCTGCCTATATTGCAGTTTTTTTTGACCGTGCTCCTTTTTCAATACTGAAAATATCTCCTAAAATCATACGCTTAAACAAAGATAAAAAAGAAGCTGTTTAACAAAATATATAGCTCAGTCAAATAAAAGCATGGCAATGCCTTCTTATTCCATGTTCTGCCATATCTTACTATTTCAAAATAATTTACCTCTTCACCCAAAAAGTGCATTCTGTGGTGTATACAGCATGTATTTTTCTATGCTTTTTGATAGGATGCATAGTCTACAAGTGCAACTGTTAAAAACTTATTTTTAATTTTTCTTTTTATACCCTACATTATTTTTATAGTTACAGCTTTGTGATGGATTTCTACTTGTCTATTCCTTTTCTGCAGATGATAGGCCGGCAAATTGGCAGCCTTCATAACAGCATCTTCATGTTGAAAGATTAAAAGAAATCAAGACATAAAGAAATGAACTTTGCCACTGTTATTTCTAAGTCATTCACTGGATAATAAAGTTGTCTTGCTTTAAAATACTGTATTATACTAGAAACTATGATTTGTAAACAAAATCTGTCTCAGGCTTCTTTGTACTTATTTTGAATAGAGTTGGAAGAATGCTTGATGCACAAAGGCTAAGCAAAAAATGCTGAATAGTGTCGACTTGGTTAATCAAACCAGTGTTGGACTATCTCCATATATTCAGCTTTCCCTCCCTAAATGCTGTTCCCTAATTCAAGAAAGAGTAGAGCATGAATGAACCAATTAAATACAATGGCTGTTGGATGGTTCAGGCATCATTTCTCATAGTGGTATTTTATACCTTGATTATCTTCTTCATCTTCTTCTTTCGGCTGCTCCCGTTAGGGGTCGCCACAGCGGATCACCTGTTTCCATTTCTTCCTGTCCTCTGCATCTTGCTCTGTCACACCAACCACCTGCATGTCCTCTCACCACATCCATAAACCTTATCTTAGGCCTTCCTCTTTTCCTTTTACCTGGTAGCTTCATTCTTAGCATCTTTTTCCCAATATACCCAGCATCCCTCCTCAGCACATGTCCAAACCAATGTAGTCTCGCCTCTCTGGCTTTGTCTCCAAATATTCCAACCTGGGCTGACCCTCTAATATACTTATTCCTAATCCTGTCCACCCTCTTCACACCCAGTACAAATCTTAACATCTTTAACTCTGCTACATCCAGCTCAAACTCCTGCCTTTTTGTCAATGCCACTGTCTCCAACCCATATAACATAGCTGGTCTCACTACCCTCTTGTAGATCTTCCCTTTCACTCTTACTGGTACTTGTCTGTCACAAATCACTCCTGACACTCTTCTCCACCCACTCCATCCTGCCTGTACTCTCTTCTTCACCTCTATTCCACACTCACTGTTACTCTGAACTATTGACCCCAAGTATTTAAACTCATCCACCTTTGCCACCTCTACTCCTTGCATCCTCACCATTCTTCTATCCTCCCTCTCATTCACACACATATATTCTGTCTTATTCCTGCTGACCTTCATTCCTCTTCTCTCTAGAGCATATCTCCATCTCTCCAGTGTCTCCTCCACCTGTTCCCTACTCTCACTTGATTATATGTTTCTAAAATAAATAGACAAAAGCTCATGTAAGGTTGATTTGATCAATGGTGACACTCTACATGTAACTGATTAAACTAATTCTAGTCATCATAGAAATTAAACTAAATACATCTATTCATCGATTATTGAAATTCCAGACTCTTAACTATTTTTTACACTCTCACTAGTCCTTTCATTTTGTCCTTGGAATTAAGGACAGATTATTTCTCTGGGCATAAACTAACAAAAAAAAAAGTGCAAAGCAATGCTGCACATTAGCTGAGACAGCAGCGTTGTTTTAGTTTTTTATTTGACTTACATGCCATGACATACATGCAGCATCCATACTAGTGCTTGTCTGTGAAACACATGCCCAATGTCCTGTCATCAAATACTGGCAGTTTGAAAGCAAACTGCTGAAACCACTTTCCGAGATCTTTGTGACAAGTCTTTGTTTGCCCCCAAATGAATGTTCCACTAATGCACAAAGAGGTTTTAGTGAGTTGCCTTTGCATTAATAACACTCATGGAAACAGTACTCAACCAACCGATTTGCTTCCAAATACAGCTGCTAGCATTGAAGAGAAACATTACTGTGGATTCATAATTTTTAAAACTTTAACACAAATCTTTGTTATTAAAGTTTCCTACAATACACAGCAGCTTGCCAACCATTTCAGATAAGTATTCAGTTTGTCTCCCTAGAGAGCAAATATTGCTTAATCCCTAAATTGCTTACACACATAAACCATAAGGGATACAAAGTGTGAACAGCTTCATTGCGTCTGCTAAATTTAAACTGGCAGCAACATTTGGCAAAATCCCAGACAATATACCTTTCAAACAACCTCTGTTATTAATTGCAGACACTGGTTTTATTGGGTAGGGAGTAGCATTGTACTCAGACAAGTCCATAAGTCATCTGTCAAGCAAAGAACCTGCAAGTATCACAAGTATTATCTCATAATGAAAATCTTTTCACGGTTTTTCAAATTAGTTGAAATGATACAAAGCTTCACAAATGTGGTTGTGTTGAAAATCTCATTATCAATGATGATGTAAGCACGTGCATTCTACTTAATAGAAAGACTCATTCTTTCTAAAAGCTAAAATATATGGGTTCTACATTTCTGTTCTGTGAATAATAAGATACACTCATCTAAAGGACATGTAAATAAAAATGAGTATATATATAACTGCTCATTACTAAAAACAACCAATAAAAAATAAAGGGTGAGATTCACAGTCCGGGGTTTTGGAGATGTTTAGCAGCAATTTACAAATATCAGCGTTATGTCTATATGCAAATTTGTGGCTGAACTCTGCATGTGAGTATAATTATGAAAATTGTGTCAGATAACTTTTTTAAAGATGGCAGGTGTTGTTTGACTGATGACTACATGAAAAGTGTTCGTGTATGACTATGGGATTTTATGTCCAGTGATGATACAAAACAAGGTATCAAGGCAGCGAGAGGGCAATTTAAATCATTTTTACAGGGTCAGCAAGGGACACAGCTAGGCTATCACCAAGTTTGTTGATTGCAAAGTAAATACAACAGGAACAGCTATGCTTTTTAAAATGAATGCGCAGATGGTGCAAAAATTTGACTATGAATCAGAAGTAGGCAAGGAAATGCTTCATTATCACATGTTGTTTTACATAATTTCTCATTTACATCTCATTTTGAGTTAATTCACTTGTGCTTATTCGTACCTATTGTATTAAGTGGCCTCTATGAATCGCTGTTTAGCTGAGCTTATTTGCAGACAGCACTGATGGCCCTAAGGAGTTCAGGCAGTAAATATGAATACTGTATAAATTTCTGAAATAATACATAAGAGCCATTTTTTCTTATTTTATAAGCTCTTAAATCTCACCAGAAGTTAACAGTGACTAAAGGATGAACAAGCATTTTTATTTCAGTTTACTGCATTGCATGAACTATTCTAACAAAAAATCACCAGAACCATGTTTGTGTTTTAATCTGAAAATGAACATGTTATTAAACAAAATCATATAAACATGCTGTTTGCATAGAATACAGCCATAGTTTTCAACTGTTTACAGAATGATATGACGCTTTACAAACAGAAGAAGTATAATGTAAGTCATATGATTCATTCAAATGAAGTTTCTGATACTCGAATGAACTGTGGGTAAATAATTTTGTACTTAAGTTACATAAATATTAGTAAATCAAGTAAAGACAAAGTGACATTGTTATTTAAAACTGAAATATATTTTCCAGTCAGGTGTCTCAGTTACTGCAGGGTCATAGTAATTTGGATTTGTACCACTAAGGTCCAGATTTACGTTTACTCTCCAAACTGCTGTGCTGCAGTTCGTAAGGTAGCTGGACTACAGTAGAGAAGCACAGGGTCCACACTGAGAAATATGAGCCACGTTTTGCAGTACCCATGTTGCTCATCAGGTGCAGAGTGGCGCTGGTACTTAGCTTTCAGTAATGTTAACAGACTATATAACAATAAACAAATGCATGATAAAATTGCCATAATTGTACTATTATTATCAGTTCTGTGACCTCATTTGTGCAAATGTTTTATACCACTTCCTCTTGGATCCAACCAGCCCGCTATTTTTACAATGACTACACTAAAATTGATACTGCCAATAATTATAGAATGTGGCCTCAAGAGGGTGCAGTTGTATAAAGTCAATGTTTGATTCTTTCTACCTCTGCCTACCATTTGAATCTGAGAAAAACACTTGACCAGGAAGGGGCATTTGTGTTCAATAGACTAATACTGTTAACAAATTAAAAAAAAATGACATAATGCTTCAAGTTATAAACCTCAGATCAATTAAAAGTAATTCACTATGGGTAAGGTATAAGTCTGTCATACAGTGAGTGCTACTGTAAATTGATATTCAAAGTCTGACTGGCAAAAGAACACAGCCAAAAATGAATCGCACTCATAGGTTTTGTGACCCTTATAAAAAAAGTTTTAGTCTCATCTGTGGTTAGACTGCCACTTCTGAGGATTCAAGGGTAACGAAAAGAAACCTGCCAATAACTGCGGACGCCTTAATGTACTAAACCGTTTCCACAATAGTCAAATACTTACACATTCCATCTGCGTAAGCAACCAGATATATGCACATTGGGCTTCATCTTATCGCAAGGAGACCTCAGTGGTCATCCCGTGCTTGTTTGGTGAGTACTGGATCGGGTGCTGATAGAATGATCACAACTGCTTGTCATATCTAGGCTTCTCTGTGACAGTGACATTCAGGTTTGTGCAAGACTGCAGTTTGTCATTTTGGAGAGCTTCTCCATTTTCTACTATTGTGGGATCAGGAAGCTGACATATATAAATTTGGGGGATTACCCCCCCACACACACACACACATACACACACACACAACGATATGAGGACATTGTTTTCAGTCTATTCTGGGAGAGTGTAGGTCACTCTTTATTACTTAGCTATAATTGATGAGTGTTTTTTGAGTAATCATGTCTGGATTGCTTATAAATGATGGGACCCAGTGCAGATGTTCACCTTAACTACTTTACAAAACATTCACGCAAAACAGTTCTGTCAGATTATACATGTTGTCTTAGATTTAAAAAGGTAAATCACTGTATTTCATAAGATATGTAGAATTTAAGACTTGCCTTCTTTATAATATGAAATTGTAGTTGTTTACTTGTTGCTTTATATCATCATGGGACATAAAAGTCTGAGCATTCTGCTTCTTGCTTCAGAAAGAAAAAGGAAACTGATTTGCATCTGAAATATAGGTTAAAAGGAAAATAGGTGGTTGCTGAGCTATTGTCCCTGAAGGTCTTTATAAACCTAGCCATGCATACGCAATATAATACTAGAGAAACCCAATATAAAAGATCTTCCCAAAACTCAAGATCTTAATTAAATATGGCTGCCCATATCTAGGAGGGTCATAGGTGAAATCCCCGGCAGGAATTTACGATTTCCCATCCAGTCATCCAGGCTATGCTCAAACAGGGTCATAGAGGGGCTCTGTTTGATGTGAATTAGTAGCCTATTCCGGAGGAGTGGTAACTTCTGAGAGACACATCTGTCTCTCCAGCAGGTCCTATTTATGTTGCAGGCCAGGTTAAGGTCCCTGTAGCAGGTGACCCTTGTCCCATTTGACTTGTGGTTGTGCAGCATTTCTATTAGGTTTGGATTTGAGATTGCTCTGCAGGCCAGGTACAAGTCTCCTATAAATAGTCTGCACACTACTGAGTACAGTGACAGTGACTTCAGTCTGTCAGTGTATGATGTGCTGTGAGACCCTGAATTTTCTTGGTTAGAAATCTTTGAGGTAGCTGAAGTTGCTGCAGGTGTCTGGTAAGGTACTTGCCAAAGGAAACACTGTCCTTTGCTAAAAAGGTGTACGACACAGAATGCCTTCCTTACCACAGTAGACACTTTGTGGTCACAGTTTAGGCTGCAGTCAACTTGCATTCCCAAGTCTCTCACTACTGAGTTATTAATTAGTTTAGTATTATTATTATTTATATGATAGTCTGCAGGGATATAATTTTTACTGAAGGGGATGATAATCCATTTTTAGCACTGAGTTTGAGTCCATGGCTTTGGCACCAGTCATTGGTTTGTGTAAGTCCCTCTTGAAGTGTGTTGACATAATTTGGGGATTCACTGGTTGCACCTAATTTATAGTCATCGGCAGACTTAATAAGCCACAGCCCCTCTGTTTTGGCCTGAACTTCTGAGAAGTATATTCCAAACAATAGGGAGCCCAGCACTGACCCCTGTGGATCACCACTGGTTACAGATCTGCTGGTTGAGGTAAATTCCCTAATTTTGACTGAGTGTGATCTGCCAGTGAGCTGGTTAGCAATCCACCTGATAACATAAGGGTTGATATTCAAGTGGGAGAGTTTATCAATGATGCCTGAATGTGGGATTGTGTTGAAGGCTTTGGCTAAGTCAAGGTAGGTTGTATGCACAGATTTGCCTTCGGCTATGGCTCTGGTGATATTTTCAAAGATGTCCACCAGGTTTAACAGGTATTTTGACAAAACCAAACTGTTTCAGATCAATGGTTTGGAGAACACCTATATCCTTATTTATAAGGTCCATGATGATTCATTCCATGGCCTTACAGATAAGGCTGGTTTATCTTATGGGTCTGTAGTTCCCATGGTCTGTTTCTGTACCGCCTTTATGAAGGGGGATGACTTTTGCTGTTTTCCATTCAGCAGGGACAAAACCAATACTCAGGCTCTGGTTGAAGAGAGTACCTAATGGAGTTGCTAATTCATGTTTTAGACCATTTAAAATGCACCCTGGGATGATACCCAGTCCCATAGATGCTGTGTTTTTGGCCTTGAAGAGAACATTAATGACTTGCTCTTTGAAGATGCAAGGTAAAGGAGATGTAGAAGGAATGCTTTATGTAATGTTTGGAGGGGCAAGTAGGTGAAATTTTTCCAAACCTGTCAGCTAATAGGTTACATATTTTCACAGGATCAGTGTGTGTGTGATGCCATCCACAGCTAACTCAGCACACATCTAGGTCCTATATTTTAGGTTATGGATATAGCTGAAGAATGCCTTAGGATTATCCTTAGCTATGGTTGCTAAATTTGTTTTTGAAGATGCCCTTAGAGGATTTTACAAGTTGTCTTATTTGTTTGTTCAAGCAGAGGAGGGTGTTCATTCTGTGCTGGGACCTCTCTTTTTACTCTTGGACAGCCACGTCTTCCTCTTGTTGTATAACTTATTAATGCTAGATATCCATCAGGGAGGCTTGTTTTCTCTTGAAGATCTTGTTTTAATCCTATCAAGTACAGCAGTGTCAATGCATTTGTATAAGTGTTTGTCCAAGGCATTTGTGTAAACCTTAGTAAACTTGTCCATGCCAACTGAGAGAACAGGAGCTTGGAACTTATATATGCCATCCCTTAGGAAGGTATAATTAGCTTAGGTAATTTTTTTAGCCTATTTTCACCTAAGAGGACTTCAGGTGTTATAGCTACTTCAAATGTGACTGATTTGTGATCAGATTTAGCCAGTGAGGGTCCTATACTTGTGGTGCTGCAACTGTCACCCATGTTGATTAGAACCAAGTCAAGAATATTTGAGAGCCTTGTGGGATTGCATACTATTTTTTCCAGGGCATTAGTGTTAACAAATGCACCAGTCAAAGGGAGCAAGTTGTGAACATGTTGGTACTTGTAGAACTTTCCCAGTCAATTCAGGGATAGTTAAAATCACCCATGACTAGAGTGTTTGGTTGTAATTTGATTGACTCAAGTAGCTCCAAATAATCCACATGGGTATCTTGGTTCACTGTATATAGCTAAAGATGACTTGAAAGGGGGTCTTACCCACATTTAGCTGAACTTGGAGTAACTCCATGGAGTTTTCCTGTCTAACCAGTCTAGACATGTATTTATCTTTGATGAAGATAGATACATCTCCCCCTTTTCATTCTCACACATTCATTTTGTGGTCTGAAAATGTGGAAGGCATTGTAGCCTTGCAAGGCCGGGGTACTGTCTGCGGCCCTGAACCAAGTTTCTGTGACTGCACAGACATCAACATCCTCCAGGGAGAGGAGTGCTTCCAGAGAGTGCAGTTTCTGATTTAAACTTCTAGTGTTTAGCAACATAACCTTTAATTTGCACAGCAAAAAAGGGCAGACAGAAGATGAGAAAAAGAATATGTAAATGAAGAAATTAAAAATCATCAAGAAAAAATGCTAATGTAAAATAAAAAATGATATAGAGAAAGCTAGAAGGATGTGGAATACTAATATGATAAAACAATATTATTATGTAAATCCATGGGAAAATTGTCAGAATAAGTGAATAAAGCCATTAATATAAAGAAAGGGTAGTATACAAAGATAGCAGAGTCCCAAGGTTTCCACTAGAGACTGGTAATATATAAGTTATACGTAAAGGGAAAACTATGCCTCATAAACATTGTATGAAGAAAAGTTTTTGACAATATTATTGACACAAATGATATAGATATGAGTATGATTATGTATGGATATTATAAGGATATGTGAGAAGGGTAAAGAAGAATTTATTTTATTTTATATTGGTTATTTGAAATGAAAGATTTAATGATTTTTTTAATGAGAAATAGACTTTGGCAGATATATTGTGAAAAAATTAAATTATGGTTGTGGAAGAAGGAGTGGGTGGAGTGGATGTTGATTATGAAGAATAACAATGAGGATGTTATAAGAAAAATGATAACTAGTAAAAAACAGAAATTTATATATACATACATAGAGGCCTGTAAATATATTGATTTTCTAAATAAATAAATAAATTGGTAAATAATGTTTTTTTATGTTGTGCTAAAAAAAGGACCTCTGCTCTTTTTGATAGGTACTGTGAGATCTTTTACATCTACCTGGGCGACCATCAACTCAAGTTGATGGGACCTTGATTTAACAGCTTGTCCAAAGGAGAACCCCCCTCCCCCTTTATGCTGCACTGCTGTGTCAGCATTCAGTTTACCTGGTGTTACTGTAGTATCCAGACCTTTCTGCACTAATGGTGAGTGTGCTACCTCTTGGAGCACTAACACTTTCTTACAGTTTTTTTTTTTTTTTGGACTTTAAGAAAATTAGCCTCATCACAAAGAATATATTACAGTGGAGTTAGTGTTGTATTTTCTCTTTCTGTTTATCTGTCATTGTTACTTGGACTAAGGGAATCTTAACTGGTACAGCAACCTTCATCATGATGATTAGATTATAGACTTGTTCAACTTTATTGACATGTTCTAGTTTCAGTCATCATCAATAAATACTTGGAAATGACAACTACACATGCAGATGTAGTTTTTTTCTTTCATTATAGGATTGCGTATAATAAAAGAAAATTCTGTTTTTTTTTTCCTTCTCTGCAACTGAAATACTATTCTATATGAGCAACCAGATGATTATAAAAGCAAACTGTTTTCATCTGTTCATTTGACAAACACTGTAGCTAATGTCATATTATTTATAATGAAAGACATCCTTATACCACTGATGTGACTTTCTGTGGGCTGTTTTAAAAAGAGAAACAGTCTTCACATTTTGGCTGGCTCATTAAAAGACTGATCAATGGATTGATTGTTGGCAGGGCACTGTGTTGCTAAACTGAGACTGGTAGTTCCTTATGGGAAATATTGTGAGTTCATTTATATTGTGGGCCATATAGATTGGTGTGTGTAGATCAATAGCTACTGCTATAGTTATTTTCTCAACTCATCCTGAGAGGATTGCCTATTTTCACCACAGTTCTTTGTCTGTAGATCTATTAACTTGTATTGTTAGAGTTTTCCTTGGAAGCATAGTGCATTTGAAAAGGGTCATTTGTATGCAGTTGTCCCGCATTTTCTGATAGTATTATGAGTGAGATACTACATTCCTATGCTAGGAGAAA
This sequence comes from Protopterus annectens, assembly GCF_019279795.1. Taxonomy (NCBI): domain Eukaryota; kingdom Metazoa; phylum Chordata; order Ceratodontiformes; family Protopteridae; genus Protopterus; species Protopterus annectens. Next base: position 1,406,400,462 of record NC_056744.1, read on the forward strand.
TAGTTAAATAATTTGGAATAGTTTCCACATATAAAGTAAACATAAATATTTTCCATCTTCTATATACTGCTTGTGCACACTTACTTTCATGGACTAAGTGTTTTTCCTGCCAGGTCAACATCAGATTTTATTAAGTAGTTACAGCTGTACACATACCGCTTAGCCTGCAGATATTGAAAATATTCACAAAGACCCATAAAAAGTAGGAACATCCAGCCAAAAATCTGGACATCTAACTAGCATAACATTTGAATACCAAATAGAATATAACTCTTCCCAATTTCAGCAGGAATAAAGGATACTACCAAGAAAAACATGTTTAAAAAAACAGAGACTGACACAGCTCAGCTAGCTCAGTTGGTAGAACATGAGACTCCTAATCTCAGGGTCATGGGTTTGAGCCCCACATTGGGCATCTGTATTTGGACGGTACAGCAGTAGCATTATCACCTCACAGCAAGAGGTTCTCTGGTTTGATTCTTGGCTGGACTGTCTTCTGTGTGGAGTCTGCATGTCCTCCCTGTACTTGTGTGGGTTTCCACTTTTGGTGCTCCAGTTTCTTCCCACATTTCCAAGACATTTCTCTGGAGCATTTCTCCCTAGGCCTCTGCTGGAAATTGGCTTTGTTCCAAGTCAGACTTTCCCAGTAAACAAATGTTAAATTTTAAAACTAAATAAATGGAAAAATGTAAGCACGTTATAAAATTTACAAATGTACATGCTGTATAATTTAATGAAATGTATTCCAGACTTCCACCCTACAAGGCCATTTATTTCTGATCCAGAAAAGGGGAAATGTAAGACGTGAGTCTTCTTTCTTTAAATTGTTTTTCCCACTAATATGAGAAATGGGGGTGGCAGTACTGTCCCAGTAATATGAGAAACAGAAACAGGGGGTACAGCATAAGGGCACATATTGACAAGGCATTGATTGTCATAAGACAAAACTCCGTTAAATTCCAATGAAACTTCAATGAATCCTTTCCTGTTTTATTTTTTTTTTTGGGGGGGGGTGTTCAGTAATGAAGAGGACCTCTTCATATGAGTGTGATATGTTGCCCTTTGCACCAGTAGGGTCTGCTGTCTTTTGTGCTTTACATTTTTTTGGGAAATGCTAAACTTCATTTCTTAATCTCTGGAATGAATAAAAGATTTCACTGTGTCACTTATTTTGGGGAATGCTAGTAATAATGAAAAGGTGTATTGCAAGTGTTTGGAACTTTGTGGATATATATAGTTTCTCAGATAGTCAATATTTACTACAAAGGTTTACTCTAGAGCATTCATTCTACATACTCAAACAGGAGCATTTTTAAGACTGCAAAAATGAAACTGGGGAATTGTTTGAATTGTTTTACTTGTTTGAAAATGATATTGTGTAATAGTCTTTCATAAGGTGAAACAATAAGATTTAATTTAATAAAATCCCTCATGGGCTTTGAATGTAACACAGTGAAATGTTACATGTTATTTAGAAAATGTCTTTGTTTTTATAATACTGCACTAACTTTGTTATGCTTGGTCTTAACTGTGGTTCTTTTTCCCCTTGCAAATTCCAAGTTTGCTTGTTGAAAATGTGAGGAAATGGGATATAGTATTTAATAAGGCAACGAGAGACTTACTGGAAGGAAACACTTCCAAAAATCCCCATGTTACCATAAAGTCTGAGTTTTGACCAAAAATTATGGCCTCAGATTTTATGCGATTGTGTGGAAGAATTTTATTGGGAAGCCAGATGGAAAGAGAAAGACCCAATATTGTGTGACAGAGAGGGGGCTACATGGATAGATAATTAGAAAACAATAACATGAGCAGTGCTGTAAAACAAACAGAAATGATGGACAAGTTAATGCCATTGGTGAATACAGGAAAAACGATAAAGGAAAGGATAGGGTTTGGAGCTCACCAAGATGAAAAGAATATACATGTGGAACTAAGTTCTGCCAGTGCAGCTTCTCAAAAAGTATTTAAGAGAAATGGAAAGAAGTATATGGTGGTCATTCGTGTGCAGACAGAAGTCATGATTTATCATATTAATAGCCATTTAAGGCCTATAAATTCAAAGCCAGCAAAAAGATCATAATGATAAATTCTGCCATCAGGCAGTGGATAGAGTTGTCACCTCACAGCAAGAGATTCCCCGGTTCTATTCTTGACTGGGATTCCTTCTGTGTGGCATTTGCATGTCCTCCCTGTGTTCATGGAGGCTTCTTCTTGGTATTCTGTTTTCCTTCTACATTCCAGAGACATCCAGTAGGTGGACTGGACACTCTAAATTGGCCATAGTTGTAAGTGTGTGCTGCAGAAGAACTACCTCAACAGGGCTAGTCAGGCGACGATGTAAATCTTGGCTCTGTAGGATGACAGGCACTGTTGAAGTGACACCAGACTCTGTGTGCAAAAATAGGAAAAAGGGGTTGTGGATGGACAGATGTAGATATGAAATGAGCAGATGCTTGGGTCATTTGCATGACCAGACTCTTGCTCAGTGGTAATTATATATTTGTATAATATAATTACCACATAACTTGGTGGAAAAAAGTATGTCATAGGAGGTCTCATTCTACCTACCTTAAGAGCACACTTAAACAAGCTAACAAAGAGCTTAAGGGAACAGTTTGGAAGCTCAATGCTGAGTATGAACATAAAATAGCCACTAAAACCAAAAATAACTGCTAATTTTTCATTATCTCTCACAAAGTTAAGAATGAACACCCAACAGAGCTAATCCACAATAATACTCCACTCTCCGACCCAAAGGAAATAGCTGATATTCTAGCTAACAAAGTAAGTGCATATTTTACTCCACTCACAATTATAGCTATCCCCCAGTTTCCACAATCCATGCCACTCCCTTTAATTAAAATGGAACAAGTTCTCTCAGCCCTTTCAAAAACAAAGAATACTTTATCCATTAGTCCTGAAAACATACCAGGTTGTATGATTATCATTGCCACATATGGTCTTTATGAACCCCTACTTAAAATGTATATTCTTAGACTCTCCACCTGTTACATTTATGAAGCCTGGAAATCTAGCTATTGTTATGCCTTTATATAAGGGTGGCTCAGCCATGGACCCTGGTAACTATAGACCATCATATATAAAGATATGGAGCACATTATCTCAGACTTCATTAATCTGGACATTGCAAATGTCCCAATCTATCAACCTATTTTAAAGCTTATATGTCCTGATTTCCTTGATAAGAAGCATTCTGAAATTATATATACACATTCCACTGTCCTATTTTAATCCAAATGAATACGGTAAGAAAAAGAGTTTTTAAAACTGATATTAATTGCCATGAATTTTGTGTAATGGAACTGATTATGAGCAGAAAGTTTAATTATTTAAACGATGTTAACAAAGGATATTGTAGCTGACATGGAACGCCCATTCAGTTATAGTGCTTAGTGACTCTTATCAACAACGTATTTGTTCCCTGCTGTTCTGATTATTCATGAAGCCAGAATGTTCCAGCTCACAGACAGCAGTCTTACTTAAAGGTTGGCACCTATGTGGTTAGAAATAAAATGAAAATCATGTCCACAATATACTCAGTCCTTTACTTTACCATATTGTGTTTCACACACACTGAATTCCTAGGCTACATCAATTGGATGATTGGCTTATAAATGAAAATCTATAACATACAGATAAGCCAGAAGGAGAGAAAGAAAAGAAAATTCAGAAATGTCCCTCCAAGACAATTTTCTGATGCGCACATGACTGAGAGATACAGTGAAAATGCATTCTCAGTAAACTCATCTTGGTAGCTCTTATCAGTTCAGTCATAATGGAAATTTTAACAGATTTGAGGGGAGTTAAAAGGCTTCCAACCATCAAAACAGCTCCTTATTAATGAAAAGTAAAATGGAATTGTATTTTCTAAAAAGTCTGAGTTTAAAAACAGCACTGAAAATAGCTTTTCTTGGATGTGGTTCAGTGATTCACTTGATTTCTGTCCATGTTGCATAAATTATATTATGTCCACACCAGAAAGTCTTTAATTCATAACAAGCAAATACTTTTCCCTTGTTGTTCAACTTTAGGTATAGCAATAAAATGATATTTTAATGCAGTGGCTACCACTTTTGCTTGATTATCCAGTGCTAAGGTTCAATCCACACATCTTGTTACTGACTGTGTGTTGAATTTGCATTTTATCCTCATGTTAAAATGATTTTTGGTGTAGTTTAGTTCACATCTCCTTCCAATAGCAATGCAGCCTCACTGGATGAAAGTGGTCAATGAGTGACAGGCTGCTTTCCTAATGAGCAAACAATTACATAAATAAATAAATAAATTAATAAACATTGACTACTTGCCATATGCATGGTTGTAGTGTTGCCCATTTTATACAATAATATCTATTTGTTTTTTAATTGGATGGCCAGCCTAAGTTGCCACAATAAATATCAACTTATGGGGATTAACATAAGACAGCATGCTGTAAACACAGAGATTCTCATTTATGATTACATTTTACATTTACAGTCAGTTGGATTTTTTTTTTTTTTTGCATTCTTGAAGATGCAAAACAACATTCTAGAAGAGTAAAAACAATTTGCTTTGTACTGTTAAATTGTGTAACTTGGTCTCCATATATACTTTTAAATGTAGGTTGCAGGAACTTTTAGGGACATAGATAGACAAAAGAGTAGAGAGTCCCGTTGCTATACATTTTAAGCAGCATCATCGGAGTAGTCCATTATTACTACAGGGCACTATTTTAGAATAAGTGTTTGGTCAAATCTTGTGAAGACATTTTACTTAAAGAGAAATTGTTGCACAAAGAAACTGTATATATTTTAAAATATGACACTTTATTACCTCCGGGTTTTAATACAGAGTTTAATTGGAAGTATTTAATCTAATTTGTTTAATCTGTTAAATTATTTTGATTAAAGTGTAATTGGTTAATTGTATCAGGTTTTCTGGGTATAACGTGCTGTTATTTGGCTTTTTGTTCTATTATTCCTAGAAGGTTTATGCCAAAGCAGTAGAGTTCAGTATAATTGTTCTTTGTGGGTCTGTAGCCCTTAGTTATATATTTATTTATTTATACTTTTAAGAAGCACTGTCTAAAAATGATGTGCAAATGGTTATCATTGTTACAATGAAAATACAGAAATCGTGGGCATAATCATTAAAGAAAGCAAATCCTCCTGAATGCTGCACAGGTTATGAAGCATGTCTCACACTAAATTAATCACTTCAGCCATCATTTAGAAACATGTTTACAAAACAGCAAAACTGACCATAAACCAATATAACTAATACATAATAAAAACGTTATTGCCATGACCAAAAGGTTGTCAATGGCATAATCATAAGCCATAATGCACTCATTTAAATAAACTCTTGCAATCACATGACCTAAAATGAATTATACAATTAAGAGTTAAAATAAAAGTTTCAGTTCATCTTCTTGATTTAATCCATAAGGTTTCTTGATATCAGACTTTAAAATGTCAATAGCTTTCTTGTGATTCAATATATTTTTATAGACAATAACAGGGCCAGCCTTAGCAACTGAGGGTCCTAATTTGGATCATTTTACTGGAGCCGCTCAATGTGTCCCTCATTGAACACCTTACCCCCATCTCTTGACTTGTTGCTTCTTGAACATGAGTGTTTCAGATTATTTTGTGAAATTAATACAGGTTCATACTAGACTAATTGCCTTTGTGGGTCATTTTAAGTCTAGTCAATTACCCCAAGTGAGAATCAAACCCTACACCTTGTGTCTATAAGGTAAACACCTTAACCATTAAGCCAACCTCCCACCCATATATCAAGAATGTATATTATTGTATATTAAACTAAAGTGGCATGTTTATTTATTAGCTTATATCTTGTCACAAAACATGTTAAAACAGAAGTAAACTACTGGACTCCTTGATCACCCCGCCACACCACACACACACACACACACACACACACACACACACACACACACACACACACACACACACAATCCAACATTCTTATAGTTAGCTCCTCTCTCAGCATCTGCTTATCTTACTCAGACACACTGTAAGGGGCTGCACAGGCCACTGGGGTCCTGTGTCAACATGATCTGTCACCACATGGGTCCACCCTGGCTCAACAGGAAACATGTTCCCAAACTCCTGTAGTGTTGTCTGTATCTCCTAAACCTGGATAGAAGATAATAGTACATGTTCCCCTTGTTCTCCCCACATTTTTTTAATTTTTTTTATTATTTATTATTTATTTTACATTTGTTTACTGTTGAAGTGCGACTGGATTGCTGGCCATTTTCAGAGGATGACCAGGGAGAAAAGCTTCACAGCATAACTGAAACAAATACAAAGTTTAAACAATTAAAACAAATACAAAAAAAATGACAAATTATCACAGTAATAGAGACTTATATGCATGCTTATATACTTAAATTGTGTTTGTGTATTGAATTTTGTTTTATTTTTCCTGCCTTTTCTGTCTCTCTCCTTTCCTGGCCTCCCCTCATTTGTCTCATGACTTACTCTCCTTCACATTCCATGCACAATTGTACATACTAGATACTGTATATTATTGTCTTCATAGAAACATTAACTATATGATATTATCACAGTGCACAGATACTCCTCTTACCTATTTTACTACTTATTTTGCTGACTGAATTTTTGTATCACATCCACTTAACTGTCTTTTCTTATGCTACATACATTCTTGACTTATACATTTTTTCCATGCTTGCTCTTACATTACCACTATTGCATTTACGTTGACTAAAGTTTATCATCTTTCCCCTTGTTTTCTGCTGTGTTGCTGTTTAAACATTTTCTGCAAAGTTCATAGATTAGTACTAGGCTAACTGCCCTTGCGAGCCATTTTAAGCCTAGCCAATTATCCCTTGTGAGACTCAAAGCCTGTACCTTGTGTTTGTAAGGCAAACACCTTAATCATTAGACCACCATATCCACTTCTGCTTTCCACCACTCAGCACACCTCATATTACTAGTCTAGGATTATTTGCTGTCCTCTATGACTGCATTTTTCTACCATACTACTGAATTGGTAACATTCTCTCACAGTGTCTTAGTGATCAGAAGTTAGCTCATCACAGTATCTCCATTTCTATGCTTATTTGTGTTGGCTCTCATGCTGTCTGAGACTGACTATTCCACAGTTATTCCTTATAACTGTATTAGTAGACCTCATATCAAGAAGAGAAGCAAAATAAAACGGTACCTCTATATCACTGTTCAAAATAAGTCTGATCCTATCTTCGTATACAGTAACTAGAGTGCTAAACAAAACCAGATGACTAATCAAATCAGTTTGAAGTCAAAAACCCTGTTAACCACTCAGCAGCAGCAACTGACTGCTAAGGAAGGGCCATCAGCTAACACCGTAAGTCATACAAAAGGCAAGAAGTTGCAGTCATTTATTATTCTGTACTAGCCACTACTGCAATGCACGATGGGAAATGTTTTCCACTCCATTGACTGGGCTGTAACTCTCTAACTACTATGGGAGCAAGACTACAGTGGGAAAATGCCTTAAAACTTCTGCTTATGTATCTCTTAGGCAAATTGCTGGGTCATGCAAGGCATAATGACCCTGCCATAGCCTTGTGCAGGGCCCCCGGGGCTGGATTGGGCCGAATTGGTGCAATTGGCCTAAGGCCAGCCCTGGATATAACATTCCACTAATCATGATGCATTTGTTCCAAACCTGAACATTTAAAATGAGTTAGCTATTTATTAGGGTCAATGTTAAATCAGCGAATGCTGATTTATTGACCCTTTAACAGCGAAAGCTGACAATCTCAAAGACACGGAACAGCAATTTTCTTTCCCAGGGAAAAATTTGCGGTGCCACAAAAAAAAAAAAAGTTCAAAACCCAAAATAAAGTGGGGACCTTCACCCCTCACACCCCCCCCGATGTGGGGGGCTGTGCCACAAACACACCCCGTACTTAAATATACCAACTCCAACATCACACCACAGTGGAGGAAATGGCAAAGTCCCAAAAATGGCCCAACAATTTTTTTCCCCAAAAAAATCGCTGTTCCGTGTCTTTAGGATTGTCAGCTTTCGCTTTTAAAGGGTCGATAAATCAGCATTCGCTATTTTAAACATTTGCTGATTAAATATATACCAGTTTATTATATACTCTTATAAAATCCTCTGTTACTGGATTTTCCATTTATTTATTTCTAATACATCGGATGTGTGCCTGTATCCTTTCCTACCTAGTTATTTCTCTTATATAATATAAATTACAGCTACACCATATAGTAAAAATAACTCCTATATTGGTGCAACTGTATTTCCCTATAAAATTATATTTATAACCATTAATATTGTAGATAATGAAAATAATCATAAATATTGCACCTCCCACAGTAGAACATAGGTGACCCCATACCATCCATCAAAATAAGCTGTTCATTAGCCTTTTTAACATAACTATGTACCAACTTATTATACAAATTCTTATCTATATAAAAAGTGTTTATCAGCTGTACAGCACTTAAAAACAAGGAAACCTATGTTTACCTTGCCTACTAAGCACTCGAGTCAAGCCATGGATGTAGACAATTTTATTATAAGTTACTCACTTGAAAGGGAATTAAACCAGAGTTCCCAGGTAAGAAAGTAATAGTTTTGTCTTGTGTTAAGAAATGTAGTAAGGAATCAACTAAAATTATTATACAAGCTGTGCATTACAAATTATCACGACACTAGTCTAAACATGAGCCATGATATAATTATGGGAGACTCTCATATTTCTTGGTTTACTTAACTGATGTTACAGGTCTTCATTCATGCCAAGACCAACAGTAAGGCAAAACTGTCCTCACTGTTTTATAATTGCAATGTTAATGAACTGCATGTATCCACAAGAAAATCTAGATGGAAGATGATAAATCACTTAACTGCTTTACTGACATAAACATAAAAGAATGCTGAAAATATGCAGTAAAACAGAAGTGGCCAAAAAATGTGATATTAAATTTTTGTCATGCTTTTAAAAGTGAACACACCATTAAAATGAAAGCAAAGACTGAAGAACTATTGCATGCCTATAAAATAGCACAATACCTCTCAAGTGTGCAGATGTTCTCAGAATGCTCAGATTTCTGCCTCATATTTTTGGTCTGCTCTACATCAAATTTCTGGTTTTCTGAATTTTTAGACTTCATACCCTAGAAAATTTATGCTAATGCAAAACCTGTTATCCCATCATCTTTCTAAGTTTATAAGATCAATATTTTAAAAGTTTCCCTATTTATGGGCTTTTGTACCCCATTATTTTTGGCTTTGTCCAGATTTCTTGCACTAAGAGCATTTCTCCCCGGGCCTCCGCTGAAAACAGGCTCTGTGGAACCTAGTCGGACATTCCCGGTCAACAAATGTTAAATAAATAAAAAATAAATAAATAAATAAATAAGAGTTTGAGAAGTATGACTCGCCAATGATAAAGAATGGAAATTAATTAATAGCCAAGTCATCTTGGTGAATTTTGAACTATCACATGGAGAAAAGGTCTGTCCATAAATAGAAATACAGCTACATAACAAGTCCAGATGCTAGATTTGTAAACTTCAAAAACTAAGGGACCTGACTTTAAACTCTAGAAAACAAAATAAAAAAGTGAAATGCTATTAATTCATTCTTATCTCTATATATTTTTCAACACACTCAGGCCAAAGATCCACTATTGTTTAGTATGATTCAAGGCAATATTCCATGCTCTTTTGAAAGGAAATAATATGCAAAGTATGGAGTAGTACAAGCAATTAAATCCACAAAGCAATAGTGTGTGCGAATTTGGGTGGCAGTGCAGTGTAGAAGATTGTGTCTGTGTGCTGCTAAGGAGCTTCATCCTTTAGTCCTTCGTTTGATTCCCTAAGTCACCTTTTGTATATGGAGTAATGTAAGAAAGAAGATTAACTAGACAGAGTTCCCAGGGTATGCCTCTAAATGTTGTGAATGGAAGGATGTGGGAAATATAAGTGTGCAGAAAAGAAATATTAGGCTTTGCAGCAGGACTGGTTCACCTGCTTATAATATAGGCAATACACAAACTTGCGTTAACTAGACAAGCAAAGAGTGATGCCCTCAAGAGCAATAGTGTATGACTTAGCATGGATTGATTGCTCGACAGGCCATGGAGCAATTATGGGTTGTCTGTTATGTATCTGCTGCATGTGCCAACTATATGTGGCACCCCAAGGATTGCACTGATTAAAGGTATGTGCTGTCTTAACCATTCTGACCATCAGGCCTTTTCAGTAGCCAGTAGGGAATACATTGATGGTTTCCTAGTCATTCACCTTGAGAATCTTGATCAGTTTTCTGGATGTGATAATTTAGCATATGGAGCAGGATAGCTAGTTTCCTATGACAGAACAAGAGAGAGCTACCATTATGTATGGCTTTTATGATTTTCTTTTACTTTCTTCCATCCTGTACCTCTTAGGTTGCATGCATGTTGCAGTTAAGACAGGATTTATTTGATATGCATATATCAACAAGAAAGCCTATCATCCTTAGAAATGTCAACTGCACCGCTATTGAGATTATATGATTTGCTTGGGTGGTATAGTAGCAGTGTGCATGATGCCAACTTCTGCCAACATCTAGCAGATGTGTGGGCCAGCCATTATCATTTGCATAGGTGACAAGGGAAATTACACACAATTTTAGGAAATATACATGCAGTGAAAACCACAGGACATACACAAGGATTGTGGACAGGTACCTCATTGATGGTATGGATGGAATTCTTAGGTTGTTTCATGAGCTGTTTCACAGAGTGTGCCATAGAGTGCCCCAGTGGATGTTGCATTATGTAACACCCTGCAGTGTTTTATGAGAAATTCTACTGTGAGGCATTGCTAAAGATAACTGTCATACTTGTTGCAGTCCATCGGTTCAGAATCCTCCACTCTGACAAGGAAATTTGGTAATCTTCTAGGGGGTGCACATTACATGGTGTCCCATGCTAGCAGCAGGTTGCAGCTATGTGGAACAATATAAATCCATGCAAATGACAACATGTTTTAGTAACAGGGCTCCTGGTCAGTGATAAAGCCAGGAACATTTGACCTCCTCCAGCTGTTGTAGATGCAAGTCTCATATCTGTCTATGAGATGTCCCAACAATGTCTCCTCCTAAGATATCTGTCAGACTTGGAGATGCATGCATTCATTCTTAAGGTTTGGTCAATACAGTGTAAGTTTGCTATAAGTGTTTTCATTGAATATATTCACTCATAATGGCACTACTTAGTACCTTTTTGCATGGTGCAAATCATGGCAGACAGCTCCTGGATGGTACATGTGACACCAGTATGGGTTTTGGTTAACACTTTACAACATCTGCTGATTTACTACAATGGACCTTTGTACTATTGGTGATATATTGTGGCATCAGAGTTAGGCAGTTATTTAATGTTGTTTTTGGATGGGACATATACTCACATCTGATCTTGAGTGTTCTTATATAAGAGAACCACGGTGCTGTAGTTCAGCCAATGAAAGTACATTTTAACCGGTTGAACCTGAGTCCACAGACATTTGAGACTTGGTCATATCTGTATTAGTATCAGTGTCCTTCCCTTGTATCTGTCTAGCCACAGTAAAGGTACTTACAATTTCAGTGGCTGGCACCATGGTAGAGGCAGCATCACCAAACACTTTAAGAGAGACATATATCCTGAGAACTTGATTTATAGGTTCATAGGTTCAGAGGTTTATACTTACAATCAAAGAAGATCATCAAAAATACTGGTGAGAGGTTAACAATGTCCTTCGTTAAGCAGATTTTCTCCACATATTTCTGGTAAAACTTTCTGCTCACCCATCTGGTCATCCAAATTAGTTTTAAGGGTTGCTAGGAAAGCACTCTACTTCACAGGTAAGGATAGCCTCTTCCAGAAACAGGGTATATGTTGGGTTAGGTATCTGTCACTCCATTTGGTGTTGTTGATTTAATAGTATGAATGGAGTTTGCTATACCGCTGCTTCTAAGAGTGATTCTCCCAAACAGCCAATTAGCAATCCAGCAAACTATGTATGAGCTAATATTGAGCTAAGAGAGTTTGCAAATAATCCCTTGCATGGAGGATACTGTGAAAAGCCTTGCAAGATCCCAATAAGAAGTGTGGACTGCATGCCCCTTATCTATGGCCTCGCTAACCCCTTCAAAGAACTTAAACAGATTCAGTAGGAAAGATCCACCTTTTATAATGCCATAATGGTATGTATCCTAGGATATAAGGTTAGATATATCATTGTTTATTAGTTCAGTTATAAGATGCTTGCCACTGGTATGTATACCACTATCTTCATTCTCAGTGTTACCTGTCAAAGAATGTCAGTATCAACAGTAATCAAGGTGGTATCACAAGTGGAGCAGTGATGCAAGCTACATATAGGCCACACTTCAAAGCACTGTGGGCTTTACACTTATATGTGCCCACACAGGTTATTTGTATATGCAGTCTGTAGGTCTGAGGTATCTAGCAACAAAAACAATGGTAAAGGACACATGAAAATACACTTATAGCTGTTCTAAATGTGGCTTTTACTATATGAGGTCACTGTCACTGCAGTTTCAATTTGTGTTCTTGTAAAGATTTAGATTTTGAGGATTTTTTTCCTCCATGGTTATTTAACCATTGACTTAAGTAAGGGGGTGACAGGAGATGCAGGAAAATGGTGTTACCCCTAGCAAAAACAAAAAAACACTCTTTATTGTTCATTTCATGTGGCAGAAGTGTTATTTGTTTAATCTGCTTAAGCTTCAGCCAGTTTCCTGCCAATGAAAGAAAGAGGGAGTGTGCAGTACTCAACACATTCCGAGTCCTGGAATCTCAAGCACACCCTCCATCAGCACTTAATGTTCCACCAGACGTGGTCCTGGAGTGATCTGATGCTGACAGTAATACAAAGATGGACTTGATGTCTTTCATATGTCTGTTTTGTGGCTCAACCCACCTGAGATTTTCATGTTACATTAATGACATGTGATCTTTTATGTGCATAGTCAAGTTATATCATTCACCCTGTGGAGGCACAGTAACAAGTCCTCATGGTCACCAACTGCTCCATCCTACTGTATCAACCACAAGCACAGTATAAGGTCATCAACTACACTGACCTACTCCGGCAACACACAACACAGCTGGTTATTCAATGCCCTGATTCACTAAAATGAGACCATGCTCCCTCAGAGACTACAGAACATTTGTATTTTCTACTACTCTAATATATTCCTGCTACTGGTATTACATGCCACTTGACATTGCATAGCCTACAATGTATAGATACATATATACATACATACATAAATAAATAAGAGGCACTAGGTACAGCTCAGTAAGTAATATGAAAATCAGCAGTGTAGTGCAGTCAACCTATTCCTTTTTATTTCAGTTCAAATAATATCACTTGTTAAACTGCATAGATACAGAGTCTGATATCTAGGGCACTGACTCATAACATGGGTCCTGCTATTCTTTATCTTTCTCTATGTACAGCATTAGTCTGGCACTGTAGTGGAAATTGTAGTGTGTGATCGTAATTTGGCCATACCAAGACAGTAGAATGGCAAAGATGTGTAATAATGTAGTAATATAACTTTTAATTGTGCTTAGCCCAGCATGGAAGTGATGTACAGAAATAAAGACAACCAGACAAGAAGTGTTTAGCTTGCTTCCAAATGAATCTTTGAATAGCTCTCCAGCATAGAAGCTAGCCTCTTCATCTGTGTATTTTTATACCGAGTAGTCCTGTTCACATTTAATTAGGCTCATCCTCGTTTAATATCTCTGAAGACTTTAATTAGTTAACTCCAAAAGTAAGGTCGTCAGAAGCAGCAGAGGTCTAAGCTCACCTTGTGCTTTACAGACAGAAAATAATGAGGGTTGCATTAGTTACATTTGCACATAACTATTTCTCTGTTCTGTGTAGCGATTCATGCACAATCCCTTTTCCCATTTTTGTACATCTCACAGAACAATTTACATGTGATTTCATTTATTTATTTCTATTCTGCAATGAGGTAAGTGGGATGGCCTAAGGGATTTACATGCAATTTAAATAAAACAACAATGTAGGGTAGAACAGTAAGCACAAACATACGTTTATGAAAATAAGTACAGTTATTGCATTAAACATGGAATATAGTATTTACATTGTTACAAATATATAATTGACACAGCTCATTGTGATGACAAGTTAACTTTTGTCTATATAACACTTGAACGTGGATTCATTGCTTAGATGGATATGAAATTATTTTTTTAACTCCTTCAATGTAGACAAGGGTTTGAGCTCATTAAAAATGTAATTTTTCCAGGTGGCAGGGGCCTAGATGAGAAAAAGCTTTTTCGCCAGTTGTAGTTCAGAAGAGCTGTCTGGTAAATGCAATTTCACTATCCTGGCTATTTCTTAAAGCGAAGGTTTAGATCTTAAAGGAGGACAGTTGCCTAGTTCTAGTGCTTTGAACAGGAAGCAACTGAACCAAAACAAAACTCTATTGGTAACAGGTAGCCAATATATTTTTTTTTAATGAGATTGCAGTGATGTGTATAGAGGACACCTAGTAATGCATAACTGAAAATTATGTTTTCAGCAATCTGAATCTTTCGATTATTGTAGAATGAGTGGAGGGCTAATAATAGTACTCAGTACTCAATTTTACGTAACAATGCATTTTTAACAACAGCTGTTCTGACTAACAGCATGTGGTGACAGATTTTGTAACATAGTTATCTTATCTGTATGGTTTGAGAAAGATGACTCTATTGTCAAGGCTAAGTATTTGAAATCAGGAGCACTAGGGATGACATTTCCTATATTGTCCTTAAGCAAGATAGTAGGCAAGTTAGATACTTTTGGGGCGTTGCAAATAATATCACATTTGTTTTGTTGGGAATGAACAGAAGTTTATTTGTGGATGATCATTGGCAGAACTGGGAGACATTTCTTTGCAGTTGTGACTGTAGTTCATGGTGTGATTTTTGACCTCTAACAGTAGTATGTTATCTGCATATAAGGTGAGATCCAGTGCTGAAAGACCATCAGTGATATGATTAATGGATAACAAGAAGCCAGCTGAGGACTGAGCCTTGAGGAACTCCTGAGTTGAGTGTACCTTGTTTTAGAGCACTGATTGCCTAGATAAATCTGAAAGGATCATTCTGAAAGGTAATTTTTTAAAACGTGTTAGTTCTTTCCTAAAATGTATGTATTTTACAGTTTTAATAATAGTAATTTATGGTCGGCAGCCTTGAAAGCACAAATCATGTCAACAAAACCTCCTGCTGTAAGTAGACCATTGTTCCTATTATTAAAAATAGTGTTGGTGGCAGAAATTAAAGCTGTTACATCAGCATAAACATTTTTCAAACATTTTTCAAAATGTTTCTATGTGTTTTTCACTATACCTGTATATGATATGCTTATTTTATTACAAGTTTATAGTGATTTTTGGTGTATATACACCTTTCATATTTAATTGATTAATTAGTACTACATAATTAAATGAATATGTGTATAAAGGAGTGTTCCTGATAGGTTGTTGTTGTGGTTTGAAAAAGCTGTAAGCGAAAGCGCTCACCCGAATAAACTGTCTCCTGGTTCACGTATAAATGCATCTTTATTGGACTGAATAGTCGATTTTTTAAAAGGTTTTTTGCAAGGTTTCTACAGCATTTCATATATGTTTTTATGGACTTTGTTATCAGTGCTATACTATTTATTTGGACTGAACAGTCAACGTCTTAAAGAGTTTCTATAGCGTTCCGCTTTTAGATACCTTGCTATGAGGCAGCAGAACCGGTTTATTAAAGGACAGAGAATCTGAGCAGAGGTATTGCATCTTCCGTGAGTGTAAACCGGCAGGCAACTTTTAATTTTATTCATAACTATTAATGAGTTTGAGTAATTGACAGTATAGTATTTTTCCAAAGATTTTAAGAATGAGGTACAGGTTGGAGATGGGTTGTTAATTTTTGAAGTCTTTGGGACAGGGGATTTTGGGTATGGAAATTATAATTAAAGGATTAAAGGAAGGAGGATATTGAGTTTAGTTGATGAGGAAATTAATGTTTTCAAATGTATTCTCTTGGTAATTTCGGAGAAGTAAAATGTTGTAGCGTAAAAAGAACGTAGAACTGGTGGTGTGTATGTACTTCAGGATAATTTGTGTTGACGGAGTTAAATTATTAGTATTACTTTGAACTGATGATATCAGAAAATATTTATAACCTTCTGAGAAGTTTATGTTATTGCTGACTAGGGAAACTGTTTTGGGAGAAGCTAGTAATGTGCCCTGTATGTGTTTTCATTTCTTTTCAGAAGCACTTGGATCTTCTGGTTGTGGTTTTCTGTTTTTTTTTTTTTGTAGTAGGTACTGGGCATTAGCTGAGTTTGTACCTAATCCAGTTTTCTTTGTAAGGGTCAGGTACATTCTGTCAAGCTATTGAAAAGCAGTGCTGTGTGTGAAGAATGCACTGTTTTTAACATATGTAACACCAGAGCAAAAAGTGAGGAAATGGAGGGAGCAGCCAACAACCTTTGCACAAAAGCAGTAGGTTACATAGTAGTGTCAGATAGTGGCACTCATTTTTCTGTATTATACCTAAAGAGATTATAAAGATAGACACCAGCAAGTCCATGAAGGAACTTTCAAAAAAGATACATGTCATAAATTTGTCATGATTTTACTGCAAAGCTGGCATCATAAACTGAAATATCATACACAGCCGGTTAACATAGAGTTTGATAACCAACTGTAAATGATGGAGGAGATGCACTAGGGAGTGCGGATAGTGATAGTGGACAGGCCAACCATTTACAGAGGAAAGTGTAATTTTCAATCTGACATATGTTCCATTAATGGGGAGAATTTAATAAAGCTTACATGGACTTATCTGCCATATAGGCATAGTGGCACGATGCTTACATGCAAGTAAGCAGATGTGTGATACAGTAAATGGCGCTGAGGGGCGTGCATGAGTGTTTGAACACGGAAGTGTCTGTGGCATGCAAATCACCTCATAAGCAGGTGAAATGCATGCAAATGAGGCTGGTAGAGTGATCCAGTAAGTAGATAGGCAGTCATATAGACCCCATGTTGGTGTCCATAACGTACATGGAAACCTTCCCTGTACAGGATGCAAAAATGAAACCAGGCGCTGTAAAAATGTACTGACAGTAGCACAAATAGCATAGGGGATACAGATATGTGCAAAACTATTCACTGTGTGTCCAAAACCTTATGGAAACTAATGTAAAATATTTTCTTAATACCTAGTATGTTTGTGCTGCAGTCCTCAGTGTGCAAACATGCCATTATAGAAAAAATATATAAAAATATTGCAAAAAACAGAATTTTTGAGTATGTAACAGTAATGCATTATAGGACCCTGTGTGGAGTACGTATAATGTTAGACTGCTGTGGCTGCTAATGAGGCAGGGCCTGAAACTATGTAGTTTCCAGGTACTGTACAAGGATCTGTATACAAATGATCTGGAGTTACTGAATAGCACAAATGGGTATCTGTGTCTGAAGATCCCATCTGTGTAGGCACAGAACCATGTTGGTGTCACCAGAAGAAGTAGCTGACATAAAAAGTGTGTGTGTCTGCAAACTTTTAAGCTCATTGGAGCTCAGCAGCGTCTGCATGCCGTGGTGATGAACTGAGCAGGGGGGCATGTACACTGACTGCTAAGCTGTATTTACATCTGAGGTGTGTATTTTATCATGTTTGTGCATGTTTGCATGGTGCGCTGCCATACTGAGTGTGACCTTCCATGGGGGGGTGTCTGCTGACTGTTAAGCTTTGTTTATCTTTGCAGCACTAGTTTGCAAAGGCATGCCACAGTGCTCAACAAGGAAGGCTGTCACAGAAAAAAAATGGCTGAGAAAGCCAATGATATATTAATTACTGATGAGCCCTGTTTCACTTAAACTTGTGCCATTAAACACCTTAATGATGTACTTGGTGCACAGGCTACACCTGTAGCAGAACACTATAAAGGTTGCATACACCCTACAATTTGATTCTTCTCCCATAACCTGCACCACTGGAGCAGAGACTTGGGAATTTTAACTGAGACAATGCTAGGAGCTGCAGCAGGTCTGCTACATATGTATGTGTTAGATGCTGAGGTCAGTGCAGCTGCTGCTGATGCTGACCATAGGCCTAGACAGGAAACAAAGGTATGTGTAGCCCTTAGGATACTAGCTACAGGTTCTTTCCAAAGACCAACTGGGGATATGATAGGGGTCTCACAGGCATCTGCATCCGGGGTACTCTGGCAGTTCCTGGATGTCATGCTGCTACATGCCAGTGTGCACATTTATTTTCCCCACACCCCTGAGGAGAGAGCCAGCAGTATACAACTCGTCTACCATGTAGCACACTACCCTGAGGTACTGGGGTGCCATAGATTGCACTCATGTACACATCGAGGCACCACCTGGTGCAGAGGGTAGAATTTACATCAACCACATGGCGTACCACTCCATCAACTGCTAGGTCGTATGCAATGTCAGGGCATTATCATGAATGTGTGTGCTGGCAGCCCTGGCAGTTATCATGACTCCCATATTTGGCATGCATCACAGATGTACCAGATGTTTGCTAGGGGGGACATCCCACATGGCCATTTAATTGAGGATGCAGGTTATGCCCTGGAACCGTGGATGATAACACCCTTCAGAAATGCACACACACCCACAGAAGAACACCATAATGAGGCACATGCACAAACTAGGAACATCACAGAGCATGTGTTTCGGGTGTTGAAGTCATGGTTCTGATGCCTCGATATATCTGTTGAAACCCTGCAGTACTCTCCAGCCACATGTGCACAGATGTTTATAGTTTGTGCCATGCTACACAATATGATCCTGTGGAAACAGCTGCAGAAGGATCAGTAAAGAGAAGGGATACACAGCCCCACACCAATGTCTAGGTCATCACAGCTGCACCCAAAGGATGACTCAGTGGAGGACCCCCCCTCCCGATGCTGTAGGCAGATGTAGGCATGCCCAATATGCTGTGGCCATGGCCCAGAGACAATGCATAGCACATGCACTGATAACCTAGGGCCCTAGGGACTGACACCTTACACTGACTTGCATACATAGGTTCATAGATGTGTACTAGATTAATGGCTCTGGAGCCTTTGCAAGCCTAGCCAATAGGATTACCCTGGCATCATGCCACCCGACCTTAGCTCTCAGTGCCTCAGTTGAGTACAGCCACTGGAGTGATCCCTGGGGTGAATTTTCTATTTCCCTGCCACTCATTAAGATTTTTCTTGAAGAGGGCCAGTGAGGTGCTCTGTTTGACATGTATGGGAAGTCTATTCCATAGCATGGGCAGTCTCTGGATTATAAACCTGTCCCTCCAGCTTGTTCTGTTGACTGTGGTAATGAGGTTTTGGTCTCTGGAGCATGTGGTGGAGAGGGATTGGGAATTTGTCTCTGGAGCATGTGGTGGAGAGGGATTGGGAATTTCTTTAGATGTGGCATTTCTAACAGCGCTGAGTCAGACATGGATTTGTAAGTCAAGCAGAGATTGCCTCTTAGTAGGTAATATGAGACAGAGAATAGTTGGAGTTTTTTGAGCCTGTCCATATAGGACAAGTGTTTAAGGCCTAGGATCCTTTTTTTGAGGTACTTTTTTAGCCTCTCCAGTTATTGCCGGTTTCTAGTGAGATCAATGCCAAATGGGGCATTGTACTCGATGATTGGCCTAATAAGGGAAGAGTAGAGAGAGACAATGACCTCTTTCTTCCTGGATGCAAAACCCTTAGTAATGAGATGTGCCACATAGAAGGACATTCTGACCACAGTGGCAATGTGGTGGTCAAAAGAGAGGTGGCTGTCAATCTGTGTTCCCAGATCTCTTATAACTCCTTCTGTGTTCAGTGGACTACCATTGATGCGGTAATTAATGGGAACCAGGTTTTTCCCAAAGGGGATGATTACATATTTTTTGGCATTGAGCTTAAGGCCATGGTTCTGACACCAGTCTTTGGTCTCAGTGATGCCTTTCTGTAGGATGTCAACATCACTTGTGGAGTTAATAATAGTTCCCAACTTGCAATCGTCTGCGAACTTTGTCAGCTAGAGTCCCTTTGTGTTGGCCTGGACTTCAGAGAAGTAGATACCAAACAGGAGAGGACCCAGAAACAAACCCTGTGGGACTCCACTTGTTACAGGTCGGCAGTCTGACTTGGAGTCAGCTAATTTCATATGGTGGTATTCCCACAGACCGTCATAACCCCCTCAATCCATTAATGCAAGAAAGCTGGACAAACCTATAGTGAATGGGGGAACAAAGGGCCATACCTGCAGACTGACATTATACATGCTCTGAATAACCTAGCAAGTAGCTAGTATAACAACAGGCTGCAACAGGTCAGATTAGCTACAGGATGTAAAAGCCACCACTTAAATGTGTCATTGACTGCTGTTGACAGTATAATACCAGAAAACCACAAATGTATGAGGAACACAGCAGATATATGGAGCAAAAGTCTGGACAGACTGCAAAAACATGTATAGGGAGAGATTTGCAGACTGTAACCTTGTGTGTGGTGTTACATCATATACCCCAGTCACATCATAACCCTCAACTTCTTAGAGCAGAAAATCTGGCCAAAGCCATAAATAAAAGTGGAACCAAGGCCCACAAACAGGGACAGGTTTTAAATATTTGCTCCTACAAATGTAGAATGCCAATAGAATAACAGATCTTGCATTAGCATGAATCTCCAGATGTGTATGTGTATGGAGTCTGAAACTCAAATGCCTGTCATTATTTATTGACTTCAATCTTCACTGATTTGCTACTAATGTGCCAGTTAACCACAATGTTATGTGAAACGGACCAAAAATTTGAGGCAAACTTCTGGACAGTCTGTGAAGCCCTGTACAGTAGTAAGGTATGAGTCACATAGTAAGGTCTGCAAACAGCCAGGGAATGCCTTGGACAATATCAGGGGACTATAGTACTGTGGTAACAGGTGCAGCAGCCAATGGCCTGCAGCACACATAATCCTGAAGTACAAGTAGCTCTGGCTGGGAGTCACCTTGTAAGTACTGGCAATCACACTGGGCATGCGCCTACACTTAGCTTACTTGAGCTCAGGTCTGTTCCCTCTACAGCCCAGAGACCTGTTATGTAGAAATATGTCTGTGCATATGTACAGCTACGTATACATATCTGTCTTTCCCTATCTTTCTCACGATTGATTACTGTCTGTATCAGTATGTGGCACATGTGTATATATATATATATATATATATATATATATATATATATATATATATATATATATATATATATATATATATATAAACCAGTAGGTATATATAGCTATATAAATTACAGTGATACATAGACTCCCCACATATATCTACATGACACATTTATATAATGTGCACACACAACAACATTTAAGGAGACATCCCTGTTATACACATTTATATAGATATGGGTGGGGATGAACGAATGTCCCCACATACCCCAGAATGCTGGGGTTACCTGCACTTACACATCACAACAGTTGTCCAATGGAACCAGACCAAGGCTGCAACAGTACTAATCCACTCACCCACAGACTCCTGTACTTGTGGACTGTCATCCTGTAGACAGACATAGCTATGCAGGTGGTGTAATGTACAATGTGTTCAATGCATGCCTTGGACAGCCCATATTGTCCCTGGCCACATGTCTGCCTATGAAACTGCAAACAACTGGTAAGTGTACACATATAGCAGTGATATTACCAGGTATCCCACCCCTAGGACACTAGATACAATAACAGTACCAAGCAGTATCATTCTGCAGGCCACACATGCTATCTAACACAAGGCAACTTTGTGTACTCAACAAGTACTGTGCCTGCATCAACATATACAACAGATATAACCTGTGCCACCTGCAATAAGTACTTTAAGCTGTAGTATGTAATACTAGGTAGGTAGGAGTTCTAATCTCACATCATCCAACTGTGTGTGTGTGTGTGTGTGTGTGTGTGTGTGTGTGTGTGTGTGTGTGTGTGTATCAATATATCCCCTCACAGTAGTATGGACATGTTCATATGGGGTGTCTCCATACAATGGCATGCATTTTATGGCCCTGTGACTGGTTGCTGGCCTCTAAATTCACACCTCTACAAGGCCTGCTAATGTCATCCACCTTAAGAGTGCTGGCTGACAGTGTAAATCAGATAAACAGCATGGTACATGCAATAAGTACTGCAAGCTGTAGTGTGTAACAGTAGATATGTAAGGGTTCTCTTCTCACATCATCTAACGTCTGTGTGTGTACATATATATTTATATATATATATATATATATATATATATATATATATATATATATATGTATATATATATATATATATATATATATATATATATATATATATATATCCCCTTGTGGCAATACAGACATGCCCATCTGGCTTATCTCTATGCAATGGTTATGCATTTTAAGGCCCTGTGACTAGCTGCTGGCCTCTAAAGTGCCTCCTCTGCAAGGCGTGCTGATGTCAACCACCTTAAGAGCACTGGCTGACAATCTAATATCAGATACACTCTGTGACACATGCGGTAAGTACTGCAAGCAATAGTGTATAACAGTAAACAGGGGTTCTATTCTTACATCATCCAACTTCTGTATGTATGTGTGTGTGTGTGTATGTGCATGTATCTCTTTGTAGCACTACAGACATGCCCATCTGGTTTATCTCTGTGCAACTGTTATGCATTTTAAGGCCCTGTGACTAGCTGCTATCCTCAACATTGGTCTCTTTTATAAGGCCTTCTGATGTCATCTACCTTAAGAATGCTGGCTGACACTCTGGTATCAGATAAACTCTGTGGCGCATGAGAGACGTACTGCAAGCTATAGTGTGTATTACTAGACAGATAGGGATTCTAATCTCACAGCATCCAACTTGTGTGTGTGTAAATATATCCCGTTGCAGCACTAGAGACATGGCCATCTGGCCTGTCTCTGTGCATTGGTTATGCATTTTATGGCCCTGTGACTAGTCGCTGGCCCTAAATTGCCCTCATCAACATAAGCATAATTGATGTCTGCCACCATCTAGATTTGCACTTGTAGAATATCCAGGTGACACTTATCAAGGGTAGCAGACCTTGTCACAGTGTATGAAAGCATGATGATGCTGACTGTCTCCATTGTTCCTGACACACTGTGCTACACATATGCACCTAGGAAGCCATGCATGTATACGGGCATACCTTGCTGACATCATATTTCTGCTGTGCTGCCTTGCCATCTTGTGCCGCTGTATTGCTGCCATGTGTCCATAGTTGAAATGCTCAGACTCCTGGGACACAAACATACACAGATCCATGCTGCACCTGTCAGTCTATAACACTACCACTAGTGTACCATCAGACAACAAAGATACACAAAGGTTGATGTGTACTCAAGGCACATACCAGCATACAGTACCTGTCATGGCCCACAACAACTGCCATGGTATAACACTACTGCACTACACAAACATAAGTAAAGTAATTTAGTCACCCAGTGCATCAGACACATTTGCAAGTCCCTGCATCTATGTAATGGATGTCAGGGATGTGGCACAGGTATCATCACATGCACAGGGTGTGGTGGGGGGGGGGGGTGCCAGAGGCCTAGAGTTTGTCAAACAGTTGACAGCATGTGTGTGAGTTTGGAAGGGGTGCTGGTTAGATGGGCCAAGGAGAGGTGCCGTGTATGTCTGCTGGTAACCTGCATGTGACAGTGGAGTTAGAGTGTGTGTTTGTGTACAGAGCCAAGCCCAGTGCTAGCCCTACATGTTTATATGGTGGACAGCTGTGGATTGTACATGATAGAGTGGGCAGTTCAATGTCTCTGGCCACAAACATGGGAACTGGCTTCACCAGGTGCAGCATGGGCACCACCATGCCCAAGACCAGATGAGGTACTAGTACCTGATGGTGACTGCTGTCTGTCCATCACAGGACTGCCCAGGACCTAGAGCCCATGGCCTGCCATGTCATGGTGTGTACAGCACACTTCCCTCTGTAGTGCTGGAGGTACTGCCCCTACTGAAGTGTGAATGTGCACAGCCACATGGACTCTCTGCAGATGGTGTTGTTGGCCTACATCCACATGTCCAATGCCCAACTCCAATCAGGTGTTCCAGCACAGACAACGTGCGGTCAAACACAGACATTTTCTCAGCCCACCGTTTGTCCACTACATCAGGTGAAACATTCCAGGGTGTCACCCATGTGGTGGAGGAAGTCACAGATGTCAGACTGTGGTGCATCCATAACCCTAAGCATCCATCTTGTGTTGCATTCCAAATGTGCCTGTGCCTTCATAAAAGCTCAAAACATGTAGCAAGTGACCCATGATGTGACACCTGCAACAAGAGATGGATGGGCAGCAATCCTCCTTTGAACACCTCTGTCAATCTGCCTGTATGGGACCTCACCAGTTCTCTGGCTATGGCCACTGTCTACACTCATGGATGCCATAGTTCTCACACTGTCCTGTACTATGTCACCACCCTCTGACTGTTCAATATGGGTGGCCTGTAGTAAATGAATATGTGTGGGCATACTGACTGTATGCAGGGGCAATGAGGACAGAAGAGAGATGTCAACCTCTGGGACAGCTTCAGCCTTCAACAACCCCACCAGTACCTCACTATGGCCACCATCATCATCAGAGACTGGTGAGACACTGACATCAGGTTGTGAGGGAGAAAGACTCCAACCCCCTGTTCACCTGTAAGAAGCAAGACAAAAGCAGTACATTAGCACCTGCCCTATTATGTATGGTAATTGATACAGGCTCATTACATGTCCCACATCTTCTCATCTCTGATCGCATGCACAACACACAAACTCACAACAACATACACAGACAACTTAGGCCGTGTATAACATGCACATCACCTACATCGGGTTAACGTTGCCAGTACAATACACCTGTGAGGTATGCAATATGACAGTGTATGTGATAGAACTACACATAAAACCCAGTACACCTATCTTGAGAATGATATGCCAGTTGTAGTATCACTGCCTCAGGTATGTACCATCTCCCTATTGTATTTCAACAGGCATCTTGGAGTAATTGCCTCATGTATAGCAGGCTGCATAGCTGCTCATAACTTTAAGTACAAACATGTTGATGTTTGTACAAATATACACCTGTCATTCCCTAGGCTATGCACTGTAGTTAACTCTCCAAAATGGAACATACAACTATTCTACTCTGGCTAAACACAACAGTTGTGTATAAGGCTAAATGGCAGCCCTTAACTTTCATAGGATATATATGATCTGTAAAACAACAGTATCACATTTATCAGTGCCTTTTTTAGGCACGGTTCAAATGACAAACTCACCACCATAACAGGTACAAGCAAGCAAAATCTAAGGATAATGCTACTCAATGCTAGAAGTCTAAACCTCAAAATGCACTCACTCGAGGCACTCCTTAAAATGGAGAAGATCGACATCTGTGCAGTGACAGAGACCTGGTTCAAGGCTCCAGAGAGCACCCCTGCATTACCAGGCTATAATTTATACCACACCTTTTGGCCACCAACCTGGACCAAAACACTAAAGGCGGAGGCGTGTCCATATTCATTAAGGATATCCACACCTCCAGGCTAGTTGCTTAGCATAATGCATCCGAGATTATCCAAGTGCAACTAAATTTGGGTAAGACCGCAATCCAAATTGTAGCTTGCTACAGATCCCCCACCATGCCCCAGGATTCCCACTCCTCATTTCTTGATACACTGGAAAATATTAGGGTACAACCTAACACCCTAATAATGGGCCAGTTCAGCTATCCCACCATTAACTGGAAAAACTACTCATGTACCAACTCTTTTGCTCAATGTTTTCTGGAATTCATAAATTCTAACGCCTTGGATCAACTTATCCACACCCCCACCAGGGGCAGCAATATCCTAGACCTGGTCATTACCAACATGGGCAACCGGTGTTCCACACCAGAGGTCAATTCCTCATTGGTCAGATCCGACAACAAGCTAATCATCCTAGACATCCACATCCTGCCCCCACCCCCATTAGGGAAACTACCATAAAACATTTCTCCAAAGCCAACTTCACACTTCTTAAGACAGAAGTGGCAAACTTCACAACACCCATGCAGATGGACAATAGAGGTACGACTGCTGAATCCTACACAAATGCACTTTATAAGCACTTACAAAAGTGCATGGATAGTCCAATCCCTAACAGAACCATGATGCTATCCTCCAAAAAAAGGAAGCCAATCTGGTGGTCTCCTGTCATAAACAAACTCTACAACAGAAGAAAGAAACTGTTGTAAAAAGAGTAAAATCCCATGATTGGAGGAAGTCCCTGGTCAGCTTCAGTAAAAAGCTGAGATTCCCTCATAAAATCCTCCTAAGCTAGTTACAAAAACAAAATTGCCACTGATTCTAAAGACAACCACAAAGCATTCTATAGCTATGTGAAGAATCTCAATGGCACCACTCAGATTTGTTCTGAGTTACAGCACAATGGCACTAAATATACAGAACCAACTGATGTTGCCAACATCCTGGCAGATAGGTTCAGTGCTAACTTTACCCCCTCTCATCCCCTAAAGGGCCCATCTCTATACCAGAACAATACAAAGTTCCTGTAATCATGGCTGCACAGGTAAATACCACATCCTCCAAAGCCAAGAACACAGCATCAATAGGACATGACAACATCCCAGGCTGCATTCTACACGAACTACAGAA
The DNA here is from genome assembly GCF_019279795.1 of Protopterus annectens. Taxonomy (NCBI): domain Eukaryota; kingdom Metazoa; phylum Chordata; order Ceratodontiformes; family Protopteridae; genus Protopterus; species Protopterus annectens. Next base: position 1,406,427,263 of record NC_056744.1, read on the forward strand.
CAAAATGGCACTCCACCTAAGTACCATGTTCAGTTATAGCCTCACCTCAGGCTTTGTGCCCACTGAATGGCACACAGTGATGGTTATCCCACTCCACAAAGGGGGAGCCACCATTGACCCCGGGAACTACTGCCCGTTTAGCCTGATGAGCCTGGTCTGCAAGACTAAGAAACGTATCATCATGGAACTTGTAAACAATGACATTGGTAATCTTCAGACTCTGGACCCCATCCAGTTCAGGCTTGTAAAAGGCAGATCATGTCTCCTAAACCTGATAGACTTCTTTGAAGTGGTCACCAAAGCCATAGATGAGGATAAGGTGGTTCACACAGCCTATCTAGATTTCGCCAAGGCTTTCAACACCACCCCCACTCTGGAATTATAGATAAACTCACTAAACTGGGTATAAAATCCGTATGTCACAAGATGGGTTGCCAACTGGCTCACTAACAGAACCCACACTGCAAAAGTAGCAGACTCCAAATCCAACTTCAGACCAGTGACAAGTGAAGTACCACAGGGTTCAGTCCTGGGTCCTCTCCTGTTTGGTATCTACTTCTCAGAAGTACAAGCTAACACAGAAGGTCTTTGGCTAATGAAGTTCACAGATAACTGCAAACTAGGAGCCATAATAGAAACTGCAAATAATGTGGACATCCTACAAAAGGGCCTCACTGAGACAGATGTCTGGTGTCAACACCATGGCCTCAAGCTCATTGCCAAAAAGTGCATTGTCATCCCTTTTGGTAAAAACTCTGTGCCCATGAACTACTACATAGGCGGTGGTTTATTTAACACTGAAAGTGTGATAAGAGACCTTGGGACACAGGTGGACAGTAGTCTCTTCTTTGATAATCACATTGCCACAGTAGTCAGGAAATCCTTCTACGTGTAACCTCATCACAAAAGGTTTCTCATCCAGAAAAAAGAGGTCATTGTTCCTCTCTATACATCACTCATTAGACCATTTATAGAGTACAATGCCCCTTTTGGTATGTACCTCACAAGACATCTACAGCAACCAAAAAAGGCCGCAAAAATACGTCACAAAGAGGATTACCAGCCTCAAACAGATGCCCTACCTGGACTGTCTCAAAAAGCTTCAGCTTTACTCAGTCGCATATCACCAACTCACAGGCGATCTCTGCCTAACATACAAAGCTATGTCAAATGCAAAGCTGTTGGACATGCTCCATTAAAGAAATCCCAATCCCTCCGAGCTACACGCTCTAGGGACCTACACCTTCTTACCACAATAAACAGAACAAGCAGGAGGGATAGATTCCTGTCCCAGAGACTTCCCATACTCTGAAACAAACTACCTATCTATATCAAACAAAGCACCTCATTAGCACTCTTCAAGAAAAATCTTGATGACTGGATGGGAGATAGGAAATTCACCCCAAGGATCACTTCTGTGGCTCTGCTCGACAGGGGCACAGGAGAATAATTTTCTTGGGTGGTGAAAGCCAAGGTACCTTTTTGGCTAGGCTTATATAGGACCTAGGGCCAATAGCCTAGTTCCTACCTATGAATTTATGAATCAGGTACTGGACCACAGACTCCAGCCACACCTGACAGACCTGTGAAAAGGTGAGGGAGAGGTATTGTCAGCAACATCAAATGTTGAAATGTTACAAGGTAATATGTGTGTATATCCACATGTACAACAGCTAATGTGATACTGACTATGTTGCTGACATTCTGAGTATGTGTGCACAACTGTGGGTAAAAGCCAACCCCCCCCCCCCAATGCAGATAGGCCTGACACCCATGTACTGGTCTATACAGCCTGCCACAATGACTGATACAGTATTATACTGGTGAACACAGTAAGATTACCTGAACATCCCTCTGATGTGGATGCTGTGGCACCCACCTCCTGGATGTATGGTGTGATGGATGCCTGGGAACTGTTGATTGATCCTAGGTTCACCAGGAATTCCTCTGTGGCTGAGAGTGGTTGTTGTGTCGCAGGCCCTCCACCGGTCCTGGCAACAGCAGCTTCTTTTTGATGTGCAGCATTGACCATATCCATGGCCCGGTGTTGGACCTGCTCATAGGTCCTGTCCTGTTGGCCAATCTGATTAACAGCCCTCACAAGGTTGCCCCACAATGCTGCCCACTGTTCATGATTGTGGCAACCCCTGGAAAGCAGGATGTGGTTTTGGAGTCTGAGGGCAGCCAGTATAGCATCATTCTCGGCAGACGAAAATGGTCTCCATTGGTACATCGTCCCTGCAAGACAACAAGAGGAAACACATTACAGGACCAGATACGTGGATATCCACTATGTTCAGACCCTACACACCCATAATGGCCTGCACTATCCACTGCATCCCTCATACATCATACCCCACAATCTGGCAACACACATTTGTGGCTATCACCAAGATAATAGTAATTCTGGGTAATGTCCCTGTGTGCCATGACAGATTCTGCTGTACATCTCTACACCCATCACTGCAGTCTACTGTGGTGTGTCCCCTATTGACAAATCCCCACTAATATGTAATACGGCCACTGTTGGACAAATAGCAGTGTGCTATTACAACTATGTGGGGACAGTCCAGCAACAGGAGTGTGCCACAATGACAGAAAGCAATGCAAACCTGCTGTAGTATATGTTCCCAGAAGGTATCATACCTCTCAACTATACAGATGTTTTCAGAATGTCAACATGTTTGCCTCATAGATGTGGTCCTTTTTGCAAAAAAATTGTGGATGTCTGACAAATGGTTGTCCAAACATTCATGGTTGCTGTCAGAAAATGAAAACAGAATCTAACCGTCATGCTTCAAACCTCTAAGATAGCAATAAGGCCACAGTAATAGCTGTTAGTCTGTTCACATTCTTACTTTGTTTGGCCAGTATGTATACCCTGTTGCTGACTTTGAGCCTTTATCCCCCCATTAATTATGGCTTTATCCTGATTTCTTATTGTAGGAGGTTGAGAGGTATGTTAGGCATAGCTCTCAACCAGACAGGGATGAATGCCCACAAGACAGGACTTAGCCAGAGTACATCAGGGACATTCAGGACATGTTGACAATGTTAGTACTATTTATGTGACATGGGCAGACTGAGGGGAGGTGAATTACAGTAGATCATTTGATGTTACAGGAGTGTACACCCTTACTTAGTGTCAGTATGTCTTACGTGTAATCCACTATTTTTTCTACAACAGCCGACTATTGTAGGAGGGATTGACAGGGACAGAGTGGAGATGTGATTCAAAGCAGGGACAGTTGAGAGGCATGGCTGTGGGTGTTGGACAGCAGAGTATCACTGACATGTCAATATCATAGATCTAATACATGCTTACTGTTGTAATCCCTATTCCCCATACCTCCATCCTCCCATCTGCATCCTGTTTTATGGGAAAATCTAGTACATACCTGGTAGACTGATGTATTTCTTTTTTTGAAGTGTTCCTCTGCAAATGCTTTGCACATATACTATCTGTGTGAGTAATACCACATACAGACCTGCTCCCCATAAGCAATTGCTTTCCTTTTGTATGTAATGCTCATTAACAGGTAATTGCTTCTCCACCAATCTGTGGCCCAGATTTGCTAATTGTATTCAAAACAGCTGAATTGCATTATCATTAGCCAATGACATGACAACACAGTGCAATATATAAGGCCTTCATGTAGGCCTTGGCCCCTTTCTTAGTTTTCGAGATGGACATTACTAAGTTGTGGAGACTACAGCATTGCAGAGGGTAAGTACAAATACAGTCCACTGTAGAGATGTATGCAGTATGCCCACAGTTTTGCCTCATATGTTTGGTCAGTGTCCCATAATAGTGTAGTCATCTGGCAGTTCACTGGCAAGCATTGTGGGTTGAGGTCCTTAAGGGGAGAGAGACATGTGAGTGTTACACTGCATATCCATCAGAATATGCATGCTAATGCAGTAGCCGCTATTCTGTCAACTGACTATCTTTGTAGGGGCAAACTGTGAAACATGTCCCTATCTCTGGGCCTTTGCCCCCCCCTTTTTATGTATGGTTGATTCCAGATCCCTTGTTATAGGGGGTTGGGAGGTATGGTTGGTCTGTAGCAACTACCTAGGCATACAGCTGTGTATGCTCCAGGCTGCATCAGGACACACAGGGGGGAGTGTGAACACTTGTGAGACCAGCAAGCTGTACGTGTAACTGTGGCAGCAGTGGCAGTCCTGTCATTACAGCAGAGCCAGGGTAAGGGTACCCATTACAGTCCAGTCGAGGAATGTACTTAAGATACATCTGTTATGCAATAGCAGAGTAGTAGGTGACATATAGTTAGTCTATCCGAATATGTGCAGTGTGTCCCTACTTGCAGGCCTTTGACTTGCAAAACTGAGCAGCAGATAATTCAGTAGCAGTAAGCTATGGGGATTAAACTTACATGACTCAGTAATTACTTGCTGTCTTCACAACAATGTAATTGAAGTGCAACACAATGGATTTGAACCCAGGACTGTGCGTGGCAAAATGTACTGCATACAAGACATTTAACAGACTGAGCTACAGAGTCAGTGCTGGAACAGATGCATTTGCTACAGGCTGTTGTCTGCATCCATCGGTATGTGCATGGCTTTCAGAGGCAGTTGTTCTGCAGCAGGGTCCCATTTGAGCATATGTACTGTGCCATTGCTGCCTTAGCAGGTGTGTTTACAGATGTTGCAGATAAAAGAGAACATTTATCTGCTATCACAGGCCTCATGTACTGCCATTATTATTTATTTGGCTGTCTACTGGTGTATTTTTGCATCAGAGTCTCGGGTACACTACAATTTTTTTCCATTATGTTTAATTTCAGTCTGCCAGTGGCAATCAGTATGTTTTTCTGGAAATACCTGTTTTAATTAAGATCTGTGTGGTTTAGTGGGTTAATGTAGTAGGCTATAGTTGGCAAGGGCCTGGGTTTGAAACGTGGTAGAGGTGATTAATTTGTACATGTTGCTAACACTGTGAGGAAGACATAGGCACATTAAAGCTTATTTAAGTGGATTTGCATTGTAAGGTGTGATGTGCTGCATCACGATGCATCACTTAGTTCTGCGCAAACCTGCACTAAAAATTTAAAAGAAATAAAAAAGGGAGTGATAGGACAGTGGTGAAATGGGTGCAAACAGGGGGAAAACATAGTGAAAGGCAGGTAGGGATGTGCAGGAAAGAACCATAGCTTTCCATTTCTTGTACTGCAACAGCTGTGCATTTTGACAGATTTTGTGAATGAATTTGTACTCTCAAACCCCAGAGAGAGGTGTGAGGACAACATAAATGTGTCAAGCTAATTGGACCAAATTAGTTGCGTCCAGCGGGCATGTGTGTGAAATGGAAAGCTATGTATGGGGCAATTTGTTTTGTGGGACAGGTGCATATTTTATTTATTTATTTATTTATTTTTTATAAGGAGAGAGTGGAATGTTGGGGAAGGGATATAGGTACATGTGGGGAGGTAAGCTGGAATTGCAGACAGACAAGTCAGACAAGACAGCAGACAGGGACTGTGTGTGACACATGAGGGGGTAAACACCTTGGATAGGGAGAGTGTTGTGGAATCCAAGATGCATGTGCCTCCAAGATGGCAGGAGCATGACTGAGGTCCCCACCCATGAGCAGTCAACACTGCTCCTTCACTGCCCCAAATGTAGATGTGCTGCAGACTGAGCACCACTGCCAGCCTGCCCCACCAGGTTGTCCAGTCTTCCCTCAATCTGGTGCAGGCAATGTTTATAACTCCTATGAACAATCCTGCACACTATAGCTGGCAGTTAACTTTGAGTGACTACCACCCCTCTGCTACTACTCCCGTGGGGGATGGGCCCCTTCCCCTGAGGTGGTTCCACCTAAAGATGGTACAGGGCCAGTGGAGGGGGCACCACCAGCCTGGGTCCCAGACGTGCTAGGATCCAATGCCATGGCTATTTGAAGTAGGGTAGGTGGATCACCAGGAACCGGCCTACTCTGACGTGCTGTGGTGATGGAGGTATAGCAATGAGTGTAGGTTAGTTATGAACAAAACCATTGTTAGTAATAGCAGCATGCTAGAACATTGGAAATAACTCTGTTACATTTCAATGCATATTATGTGAAACACAACACTAAATAACAGAACAGTCAGTATATTAACAGCATGCCAGTAACAGTTACGGCATAAGGCCAATAGAATAGCTAATTCAACAAGTTATGTTAATATGCAACCAGTTTATTGCATACAATAACAAAACACATGCCCTAAAATACAGTTTAATGTAACAACATATGTGAATAGTAAACCATAACCAATAAATAACAATAATAAATATATGAAGATAAGGAGTTGGGAGAGGGAGAAATACAACCCATTAATATCATTATAGGCTCTATAGCTGACAACAGTACTGCTATCTACTCTACAGGTCTGTCCTTTCTTTATGTGTAAAAGTGCCCTATAGCTGCTGTAGCATGTACATACCTGCCACGCTATCCACATGGGACAGTATGGGCTAAGTAGTAACAACTGAAGGTACACAACTACACAGAACATTTGCACATCAGGTGGACCTATATAAGCACCAAGGTGTACTGTTGGCTAATGTAGTGATTCTTTGCTATTTACATATTCATGTCAATGATAAATCAGTGGCAGAGGGCTTACGCAGTAGTAATTATATTATGTGACAGCATGACACTTGAGAGATATGTATGTGTACAGTACAGAAAGTAAACTACTATCATACCCTGCTTGGCAGGAATGGGGTTAAAACCCAATAACAGTGACTGCAGAGGACATCTGCACCAATTGTATTAATTGACTGCATCAAACTTTAACAGACAGTCCAGGCATACAGCCATACTAAAGATTACACATTTTCTCTCATTTATTTTATTTTATCATTACTATACTTATGTCCTTTATTTTATGCTGTATTTTCACATTCCTGGTAATGATTGTAACAGTCTGTGACATCTAAACACACAATTATTTACTCATAATATGGGCTACTTCACCCATTCACCTGCAGTTCCTGTGGAGAGAATATCTGTTAACTTTACGTGACTGATACTGTAATATTTAGTGCTACATAGCACTGGATTCAAACCCTGGTCTGTGTGTGGCAAAATGTACTTCCTGCACCACATTTAGCAAACTGAGCTACTGAGTCACTGTTGATTACAGACTGACTGATATTTGCCTAGAGCTAACCTAGCACCAGAATATGACCTGGAAATAGTAGTACAGTTTTTTACCAGACTGCAGTGACAGTTGAATACACATGTATGAAATTCAAGCATGACAGAGATAGTAGGTAGCATATATTTTACTATACAGAATGCAGGTGTACTCAATATATTGCTAGTGTGCTGAAATATCTGTGAAGTCAACAAACAATATCTGATTATGCGTTATTATTTGAGGTCTACAACTATTACACTGTTATACCTGGCTGCTGCACCGTACCTCACAGCCTGAAAGCATATAGCTGACATGTAATGGTGAAAAATAGACAATCTTTATGTACATAATTTACCTTGGTGTTATTGCTCTTGGTTCATGTGTAGTTGTAGAACAGTTGTCATAATTCATTTCTTGCAAAACAGCTCTGAATCTACACTTATTGCACAAATTACTTTATTAGATATACCTTCATGCAGGTACTGAAATTATGTCATGTTTTTATTGCAGAACAGTTGTTATAATTGATTTCTTGCAAAACAGCCCTAAGTTCACAATTATTGCACAACATACTTTATTAGAGATACCTTCATGCAGTCACTAATATAGTTTTGAGTATTTTATTGCACAATTGTCATTATGCAGGTGTTGCAATACACCTGTAATTCCACAGTTATTGCACTACAAACTTTGTTGCATATGCGTATGGTTAATGCTTTACTCTTCCCTGCTTATGGCAATACAGTTGGCAGTATGCACTTATTGCAGTACAGCTATAAGTCCACATTCATTGCAATAGAATCTTTACTGTATATTCCTAATCACAGTTAATGCTTTACTCTTTCTTGTTTATTTGACTACAGTTAGCAAACTACATCTGTACTCACCACACTCACGGTGCAACTAGGCCAAGCGCCCAGCATGTGTCCTGTGTTGCAATCCCTGTCCTCTGCAGCTGTTGGGAGAGAAGCACACCATTATGCATACCAGTTTATCAGATATTCAGATTAGGTATTGGTGAAACAAAGGTAAAACGACTTACAAACTTGTGGGGCATTCCATGCTCGAACTTCTCAGACCCAGGTGTCCAAGAGATCCCCCTTTCTACCCTTCAGGTTGTCAAGGTGGTGAGGAACCTGCTCATCTGTGTGGAGGATACCTTTCACTCTGGTGATTTCATGTGCCAGCTTGTCCCGGGCCTCCATCTTGCTCTCTGAATCCTGGAACCCTCCCTTCATCAGCCAGTCATCTTGGTTTTTTACCATAAGTCCAACCATGACCCTGGACTCTTGAATGTCCTACCGCTGTGCCAAGAAATGTGCATCCCCTCCAATGCCAGCTATGGTCACTACTAGAACTTCAACAGATTATGCTGTATTCTAGCCTAGTGAGCGTAATATAGCCTGTTTTCCTGCCCTTAAACACCATTGGGCAACATTTAAAAATATGGCTTACCACGTGCACCAGCAAAGCTAAGCTGAGCAAGGCAAAAGCCCAAACACCCATCTGCTTAGCAGTGCTTAGCAGTGTGCAAATCAGCCAAGCAGTGCCAAGCAGTGCATAAACATTGTCAGCCATTATTTTGTTTATGCAGTGCTTAGCACATCTTAGCAGGTCTTAGCAAAGCTTGGTTGATGCAGCAGGCCAGAATTTAAAAATAATTTGCATAAATTGCATTTTGAAAATAAATGCTTACTTGCACTTTCATATATTCTAACCCTGCACATGAGGCCATAACTCTACCCATTTAGCTACTTGGATATGTGGAATTTTGCTGTAGCTTTACATACAGCTCTGACCTACCTTTAAGCAATGCTGAGCACCTCGCCTGTGCCACTCAAACCCGCTGAGCTATGCTTAAACTTGACTTTTAAATAGATAATTAAATACATCCAGTTTCTATTTTTAGATGCCTGGCAGGTGTCTCAGCACCCCTTAGCACTGCTGCACTCCATGCTGTACCACACAAACATGCTTTTTAAAGAAATAAAAACAATTTACATTACATTGCTACAATACAGTTGTACAATGCAGGGAATGTGTTACGCATCTGCGGACACAGTTAGCATCACACTCCCTACACTGATTCAATAATAGTGTTCCATGGCTCCCCCTCAGCAACACACCATGATTAATATGCAAGGTGAGCTGCCAAAGGGGAACCATGTATACAGACATGGTAAAATTCCTTGCAGGCTCTACACTATGCCTACATGTATTTTATTAAATATAGGGGAATGTTTTCTGTTCACGTAACCTACAACCCATCAATATAAGAGGTGATCCTGACAGGGAACTATGAAATTTGCTAGGTGCTGCTTGACCCTTTGCATATGATCTGGTCTGGGATTTGTGCAGTGCTAACCATTAACACGTAAAGTGTGCACATTCAGTAGTAGAGATTTTGCCAGTTGGACACAATCAACTGGAGTTCAATCAACCACCCTGTGATATGCAAAGATGTGTACCACCATGGTACCATCATCGACACAGCTGTAGCCAGTAGTGTGGTCACTTCAAAAAAGGGGGAAGGGGGATGGAAGAAGCAACTGAATAGGTGGGAGCTAACCAGAACTGGGCAGGGTTTATATTATGGCAGGCAAATGATCATCTGCCTATGATCAAACAAATTATGGGGTCAGACACTTTCATCCACAGACTCCTTCAGTATCCACAAATTCTACCCAATTTATTGAGTATATATACCTCAGATGTCCAACAGAGATCAAAGGATCCAGCCTCAGGTGAAATGCCCTAGTCAAAGAACTCCATGGCACACCCATGTTGCACAGTTTCCCATTTGAAAGTCCAGTGTCCCTCAATTGACCAAACCCACTCTGGTGCCATACTAATCTGAAAGATTAATTATTTCTTATTATTTCACTATTTGTCTTACATTTGAGTGTTTCCTCCTTCATTTCAGCATACACAAACTGGCTAAGACTGTGTTGTAATAGCTGTTGAGGAAGTAACTGAATTAACCTTGGGTGGCCCTAAATGCCATAGAATTCTACATGCTATGAGGTATATTCAGGGCTTTATTTCCTAATTTTTGTTCCAATGATGGCATGTACAAAAATTATGAACAAAGGAAAAATTCAACCTTATTTTTCTTCTTGCAAAGAAAAAATATGTTTTATTGCAAACATAATGTTCAAAGTTCTCAATAAACTGAGAAAGACAAATTCTTACAAGGATATACAAATCATACATGGGATAGATGCCTGTTTCTCCACCCATTCTATGTACCACTCTTGTGTTAGATTGGGATGAAAGAACAAATGGCTGCAAGCATAAAGTTCAAGTTCTTGCTCCAGCAGAAGTAGCACTGCATGTCTCCTGCCCCAACCTCATTTGACAGCCACCTTATGTTTACTTTTCTGATGGAAGTGAAAAAAAAACACAAGTAGCCACATTAATATATTTCAGATTGTTGCTGTCAGACAAATGTACACAGCAGGCCTTCTTATCCCAACACACAAAAGATAGTCACCTATTCACACATCTGATGTTTGATTGTAAGGAAAGCAAAAAAAAAAGAAAAGAAGAAGAAGAAGAAGAATCATGATCACAGTGATGTTTTAAAACATTTTACATAGACAGCACACTTCTCCTGCCCACTCTACAGTGACCTTCTGACCTTCTGTGCACACCTCTGAGGTCTGATTGTGAGGAAAGTTAGAAAGAATAGTAACAGCACTATCAGCAGACCCTAAACAAGTTGTTGTAACCATCTGATTGCACCTCTGAATGGGACCAGTTTTAGATTATAACAGAGTCAGGACAGAGGCTGATAATAGGGTTTCCTAATAAGCCTGTGTCAGAATCCCCTTATACAGTTGAGGGTCTTGAGGATGAAACCAGAGTACCTGGATAAAGCTCACAAAGTGACAGTGAGGGCATGCAGACTTCACACAGGACTCTCAGCCAACCACAGAATAAAATGAAAGCAGATGACAATGCTAATCTCTGCCTCACTGTGTCAGTAGTCAGTTACTATTCCATACATCCTGCCCAGGCCATCAACATATATAGCCATTTACTGTGTGCAGTGCTGATGACAGACTCTTATAAAAAATAAAAGAAATTATGAACAATTTGTTACTTTTAGATACACTGCACTATCCCACATACACATATAGTTATTTTCATCCATAGGTAGCCCCTGCATCCATCAACTACAGCAAATTTACTGACTCTGAACACTTGAGAAATCTGAGTTAAAATGGCCATAGTAAAGTAGTCCATCTGGCGTAGCACAAATTCACTGTAACAATGCCAAGCCAGAATAATGACTGTTTATCTTGAGCAAATGACAGCAGATCAGTCATGTTCATCCACAGACAGCCCCTGAACTCAGCAATTAAATCAATTTTGTTCACTGTGCATACATCAGATTTCTGATTGAGATAAAAAGTAAAGAGCTTCTTATACTCAGAAATTATAGTTGTTTTGTTGACTGAGTAGACCTTAGATATCAAATTGCTATAAATAATAATTGTCACTAATTTACTTCAACCCATTATACACACTCTCTCACACACACACACACACACACACACACACACACACACACACACACACACACACACACACACACACACACACACACACACACACACACACACACACACACACACACACACACAAACATATACATACAGATATGCCCATGAATTGCAGCCACTTCACTGAATGTGCACACTTTAGACATTAATGGTTAACACTGCAACTGAATGTTTGTGGCTTCCTAGCTGCAAAAGGAAACAATTACTCTTTGGGGAACTCAGTAGCATATTGTCTAGAGAAACCCTGTAGGTTCAGAGGCAGAGGGAATTGCAAGAATATGTCAAATCCTGGGTTCAATCTCCAGGCTAGAGTTAGTGGCTTCCTTTTTTTTTTAATCAGTAATGCATGTTAACATGCATCCTTGTCTTGCACATTCACAACAGTCCTTAGTACACATGTACAAGCATTCCCTGTCTTACCACTTACTCTGTTCCTAGCTCTTTATCTTCATACTTGGGCTGTGATTCAAGGACAGTTAATGCATTGGGCAGTGCATGTTAGCATGATTAATAACTATGTGGAGGGTGTGGGCAATTTTAAGATGCATATAGTGCAACCATGCAATGGCCAAAATAGCACAGAATGCATCACATGCTACTAACTATATAATGATGATAATGATATGCAAATGAGAAATACCATGCAAACGAGCCACATGGAATATGCAAATAAAGGAATCAAAAATGATGGACCAATTTAAAAATGTATAAAGCTGAATCACCAATTGCCTATTATGAACTTTGAAAGTCATGATTTACATAATGGGAGCAGCAGTGCCAACAGCATGTACTGGCAGTTACTCTGGGAATGATTGCCTGCCACATCCATACCAGTGTCGGAGGTAATAACAGCTTCTGACATACCGCCACTTAACAGACCAAGAGATAGTAGACTGTTTCTGAGTGGACAGGGATATCGTAAGGGATCTATTCAGACTGTGCCCCCCCAGGAGGAATTCAGAGGGATGTGTGGTGCACTCATTGCTCTGGGTACAAAAGTGTCTGTAGTATTAACAGGCTTAGCTACAGGGACCTTCCCATAAACTACAGGAGATGCATTCAGAATATTGCAGGTATCAGTCGTCTTGTGAATCCTAAACCAGTTTCTCAACATTATGTTTCAACATGTGCAATATCATATCTCTTTCCCCAACACAGCAGAAAGAAAGAAAAAAAAACATGCAGGCTTTTTAAGACATAGCCTATTTCCCTGAACTTTTTGGAGGTTAAATTGCACCTATGTTGATATCATGCCCCATCAAGTCAAAATGGCCTACAATACATTAACAGGAGGGACTTATACTCCCTGAATTGCCAGGTGGTCTGTAACGGGTAATCCACATAATTCACAAAGTTGGAATATGCCCAAACTGTAGAAACAATTCTTGCAGTGGTACATCTCATAGGGTCACCTTCTTCGTAGGTCTACGCACACACCAATTAGACTGTCTAATACACAAAGACATCATACATGCAGGAAGCAGGCTGTGTAACATGTTGTTTGTTGTGTGTGGCAGGTAATGACAAATATGCCCTAGCACCCCAGATGAGTACCCTTATGTGCAACACCCACCCCATGTACAAAATGGGCTGGGTATAGCACACTCAAAAAGAAATGAAACATATTGGAGTAGGTATTTGGACTTCTGAAGGAATGCTTCTGGTTTCTAGTCATCTCAAGAGAAATTCCTCAGTATAGTCCAGAAATATCCAGCAGGATACTTGGTGCATGTGCCAACTCTACAACACAGTATTGGTCAAATAAATGAAGCTGCAAGAAAATATCATGGCAGAACCTGCCACCATACCTCTCAACTGTACAGATTTTCGCAGAATGTTCAGATTTTTGCTTCATATGTTTTGTATGTTCCTCATAAAAATTATGCTTTTTTGACAAATCACTGGGATGATCTAAGGATTAAAGTCACTAAATAATGACATGCACTTGAGTTTCAGACTTCATATCCTTCAGAAAATGCATGCCAACACAAATCATGTTATTCTAGCAATTTTCTAAGTTTATAAGAACAATATTTAAAATGTGTCCCTATTTTTGGGCCTTTGTCCCCCCCATTTTGTCAGGCTTTGTCCAGATTTCTTGCACTAAGAGGTTGAGAGGTATGCCTGCCACACAAGTCATGTCAGCAGCAGATGGCCAGGATAGAGAATAAGAGAAACACGCATTAGCAGTACAAATGAGACAGAAGAAGGCACAGCATATGATAGCACTGGCAAATAGGTGGCATTTAGGCCTACACAACATGGCTTTAGGCCCCAGCACAGCACCACTACTGCTCTGCTACACTTTACCAATATAATAAACCAACATAGAAACAATGGTCTGCTTATGTCCACCATGTTCTTAGACTTGTCAAAGGCATTTAATACTGTCTCACACCAGCAACTGCTTGTTCGACTCTCCTCAATTGGACTTTCACAGTACTCCTTGTTGCGGTTTCTTGGTTACCCATCTGGAAGGTAACAAGCCATTAAATGGCAACAGACCTACTCATCTTTTCAACCAGTTACTACAGGTGTCCCTCAGGGTTCTATCCTGGATTATCTCCTATTTAATATATTTATTAATAACCTCCACACCTCCACTCATCATGCTAGATTACAAAGATGTGCATCTGGAGCGTTTCTCCCCAGGCCGCTGCTGAAAATTGGTTTTGTTCCAAGTTGGACTTTCCAAGTAAACAAATGTTAAATAAATAAATAAATAGTGCAGTATGCAGATGACTCAACATTAATATGCAGCCTCAACAATAAATAAGCTCCAAGACATTAGCCAAAAATCATTCTCCTCTGTAGAAACCTGGCTCAAAGAATCAAACTTCCTACTCAACCCCACAAAAACTAAGTTAATGCTTTTTACCTCAAAAAGCTGCCAAAGTTACAAGCTATTTTTTTACCATAAAGTCAGCAAATGATACTGTCATTCAAACTGTAACTCACAGTAAACTTCTAGGCATTATAATAGATGGCAGTCTCAAATACAACCAGCATATACTGCACACCATTAAATCTACACACCAGAAACTAGGCTACTTTTATAGGATCAATGACTTCCTTATAGATGCTGCAAGAAAAACTCTACCCACCGCCTTCTTATTCCCAATTCTTTTATACGCTGCTGCTATCCTAAAAACCTTAAATGATAAAAGGAAAAAAAATGCCCTCCTGCTACATAGGCTCATAGATTAGTACTAAGCTAACTGTGCCCTTGTGAGCCATTTTAAGCCTAGCCAATTATCCCTTGAGTGACTGAAATGCTGCACTTTGCATTTGCAAGGGAAACACCTTAACCATTAGGCCACTTTCTTAACAGTAAAGCAGCTACATTTTCCACCAATCTTCCTCATAGGACTCACCATAGTTATAGCTTAAAGCAATTAAACTGGATTGAATTATACAACTACCTAACATATTCACAACTCACTACAACACACAAACTCATTTATAATCCAGAAAAATGCCCTGCACTACATAACTTATTACTGACCTACTGTCCAGCAAGGGACCTCCACTCTAGTAACAGATTCTTATTATTTAAATAAGTCAAATAATGTTGCAGGAGACTTGCTCTACTCCCAATATGTTGCTAAACTCTGGAATAGTATCCCCACACAAATAAAGCCCTCTGACAAACTCAATAGTTTTTAAACCACTGCTTAAGCAACATCTTAGCCAGTCCTGGTCCTGCACATACTCATCACAAGGTTGAGACTTTGTGTTAGCCATTTGATACTCTCCAAATACTCACTTTAAACAGAATACACTCAACCTCACGGTGAAATGACAAAACAATTTTATACATACAGTAACTGCTGCCTGTACAATCCATTAAGTTGCACATGGTCTTTCTCTTTAATAACTTCCACCTCTGTAAAATCTTAGAATGCATAAATATAACTACTGATCATGTATCAATGTAAATAAAAATGCAACTACTCTGTGTTTATCCAGAACTTAGTATAATGCAATGTAAGCAAATAGAGCTTTTCATCCCAGGCCTCTGCTGAAAATGGATATTACCCAGTCAGTCTTTCCTGGTAAACAAAGACATATAACTAAATAAATAGATAATAAACATGGTCCACAACAAAGGGTAATGACTCAGACAACAAAGAATAAACTGATGCATGCAACATCATACCCAGGTTATGCAGGTCACTACATGTACTAGTCATGCTATATATCATAAATCACTGCACTCACTGAGTTTAATAGGTGTGCAGGACACAGCCATCACTTGCACAGGTTGGGGGAATACAGTGGCATGTGATGACATTACTATAATATGATTTAGGGTCACAGGAGATGGACACAGTAGCCACATACTCTTAGAGGTTAAAAAAAGTCAGTGATCATGTTCTCCAGTAGAAGGGTAATGCTACCATGATGTGGCTGTTACCAATATCCACCTTGCTGACTTGCAGTGCTAAGGCTCATCTGATCCATGGCAGAAAAGTGGCAAAACTAAGCATCATTGTCCTTGCACTCTGAAGTTGTGTTGTGTGTGTTCAGCCTGAGAAGTGATGCTGTCCATGGCAAAGATGACACCTGTGACAGGATGAGGCAGGTCACTTTCTCATTATTGAGAGGTAAATGAAAAACTATGCAACCACGTATGCTCACTCTGAAGAGTCATCCCCAGTAATAACTGAGCTGGAGGAATTGATGCCACCCAAAACCTGGATGATGCCCATAGGCAAGAGTGGTAGGCCATGTACCCACAAAATTGCTGCCACATCACCAGTGGTCTTTATAGTTTAATTTGGAATGGGTTGTGTCCAGCTGCCTCACAACAAATCCCTCCCATGGCCAGGAACTGCATGGCCTGCAGCAGCATACTAGATAGCAGTGGCAATGTGTCTTGTGATGCACTTATGGAGGTAACATTCACCACCAGTGGCATCAGCTTCAAAGTGTGTGTTCCATGCCTCTTCATTTCATTTTGCCGTGTAGTTGGTGCACATACTCTCCTTAGCCATGATGTGCATTCATCTCCACAATGAAATGGGTAGTAACCATCCTTGCTTGGATCACTAACCTGCATGTATTCTGGTTAATTTCAACTGCTGTTGCATATCTGAGACTGTACTAAAGTCATGGTAATGCCACACCCCACACATCTCACCCTTATGATGGATATGCACATCACAGAGATGGTGTGCATCTCAAATGATGTGTGATCTGAGGTCAGAAGTGGAGCCCATGTGGAATTCTTAATACAGGATATTTTGTCATGATGTGGTGAGGCCAGGTACTCTGCTCTACATGGGCATCTATAATGATGGATTTTGCTGACCCCTCCCACAGACACTGTCAATATATCATTAGACTGTGTCACTTGCATGTTGTCATCATCACTAGACCCAGATGTCCTGCTGAATTCAATTCTATGTTATACTGCTGTGCTGGAACCTCCTCCAGTAGAACATCTCAAAGCATGAACACACATGATATCATTGTAAGTCCATATACATATGTCTCCATAGCCTGCTGTGGCATAGATACTGCTATACTAACACCTTGGATCAACTTATCCACACCCCCACCAGGGGCAGCGATATCCTAGACCTGGTCATTACCAACATCGGCGACCGGTGTTCCACACCAGAGGTCAATTCCTTGTTGGTCAGATCTGACCACAAGCTAATCACCCTAGACATCCATATCCCATCCCCACCCCCCATTAGGGAAACCACCTTAAAAAATTTTCCAAAGCCAACTTCACACTTCTTAAGACAGAAGTGGCAAACTTCACAAAACCCATGCAGATGGACAATTCAGGTACGACTGCTGAATCCTACACAAATGCACTTTATAAGCACTTACACGAGTGCATGGATCATGCTATCCCTAACAGAATCAAGATGTTATCCTTCAAAAAAGGAAGCCAATCTGGTGGTCCCCTGCCATGAACAAGCTCTATGACAGAAGAAACTGTTGCAAAAAAAAGTAAAATCCCATGATTGGAAGTACTCCCTGGTCAGCCTCAGTAAGAAGCTGAGATCCCTCATAAAATCCTCCAAACCAAGTTATGAAAACAAAATTGCCATTGATTCTAAAGACAACCACAAAGCATTCTATAGCTATGTCAAGAATATCAATGGCAACACTCAGATCTGCTCTGAGTTACAGCACAATGGCACTAAATATACAGAACCAAGTGATATTGCCAACATCCTGGCAGATAGGCTCAGTGCTAATTTTACTCCCCTCTCACCCCCTAAAGGACCCATCTCTATACAAGAAGAATGCGGAGTTCCTGTAATCACGGCTGCACAGGTAAAAACCACACACTCCAAAGCCAAGAACACAGCATCCATGGGACCCGACAACATCTCAGGCTGTGTTCTACATGAACTACAGAATGAACTGGCACCCCACCTAAGCACCATGTTCAATCATAGCCTCACTTCAGGCTTTGTGCCCACTGAATGGTGCACAGCGACGGTTATCCCACTCCACAAAGGGTTAGCCACCATGTACCCTAGGAACTACCGCCCCATTAGCCTAACGAGCCTGGTTTGCAAGGCCATGGAATGTATCATCATGGAACTTATAAACAAATACATTGGTAATCTCTAAACTCTGGACCCCACCCAGTTCAGGTTTGTAAAAGGCAGATCATGTCTCCTAAACATGATAGACTTTTTTTGAAGCCGTCAACAAAGCCGTAGACGAGGATAAGATGGTTCACACAGCCTATCTAGATCTCAACAAGGCTTTTGACACCACCCCCCACTCTGGAATTATAGATAAACTCACTAAACTAGGTATAAATCCCTATGTCACAAGATGGGTTGCCAACTGGCTCACTGATAGAACCCACATTGTGAAAGTAGCAGACTCCAAATCTGACTTCAGGCCAGTGACAAGTGGAGTACCACAGGGTTCAGTCCTGGGTCCTCTCCTGTTCAGTATCTATTTTTCTGAAGTACAGGCTAACACAGAAGGTCTTTGGCTAACAAAGTTTGCAGATGAATGCAAACTAGGAGCCATAATCGAAACTCCTAATGATGTGGACATCCTATAAAAGGGCCTCACGGCATCAGATGCCTGGTGTCAAAGCCATGGCCTCAGGCTAAATGCCAAAAAGTGCATTGTCATCCCCTTTGGTAAAAACTCTGTACCCATGAGCTACCACATAGGTGGTAGTTGACTTAACACTGAAAGTGTGATAAGAGACCTTGGGACACAGGTGGACAGTAGTTTCTCCTTTGATAATCACATTGCCACAGTAGTCAGGAAATCCTTCTACATGGCACACCTCATCACAAAAGGTTTCTCATCTCGGAAAAAAGAGGTAATTGTTCCCCTCTACTAGTCACTCATTAGACCCATTATAGAGTACAATGCCCCTTTTGGTATGTACCTCACAATACATCTACAACAACTGGAAAGGCCACAGAAATACCTCACAAAGAGGATTACAGGCCTCAAACAGATGCCCTACACAGACCGTCTCAAAAAACTCCAGCTTTACTCTGTCACATATCGCCTACTCAGAGGCAATCTCTGCCTGACATACAAAGCTATGTCAAACCCAGAGCTGTTGGACATGCTCTACTTAAAGAAATCCCAGTCCCTCCAAGCTACATGCTCTAGGGACCTTAACCTTGTCACCACAATAAACAGAACATGCTGGAGGGATAGAGTCCTGTCCCAGAGACTTCACATACTCAGGAACAAACTACCTATCTATATCAAACAAAGCTCCTCATTAGCACTCCTCAAGAAAAATCTTGATGATTGGATGGGAAATAGGAACTTCACCCCGGGGAACACCTCTGTGGCTCTGCTCGACAGGGGCACAGGAAAATTATTTTCTTGGGTGGCAAAAGCCAGGGTACCTTTTTGGCTAGGCTTTTATAGGCCCTAGGGTCAATAGCCTAGTACCTACCTACCTATGAACCTATACATGAAAATACCTCAAAATAATAAGTTGATAGAAATATCTTGTCATGGTGGTTGTTGCATATGCAAATCAGAGGTGCATGGAAGGACAGGTATGCAGTTAAGCCTTGGTTAATCCCTCCACTAGTCAACTTGTGTAGTGAGCTATATGTACAGGACATTATTAATCTAGTGCCCCCCCTCCCCCACTGGGACATAAGTGCTTATTGCCAGCTTGGATCCCATAACCAACTTAGCCACAGGTAAGAAGTGTCATTCCTGGACAATGAGTGTCACCAAAAACTCCTCTACTTGAGTGAGCTATGTATATGCTGGTGATGCACCCACTGTGGTGAAACTGACTGCCACTGTGTCCCCTTTATTTTCAATTGTACAGGGTATTTTACTACTTGCCCTAACTACATCTTTTGTAGAGTTCTATTATGGTTAATCACAGCATTAACAACGTGCACCAATCCCTGCCAAATCTGGACCTGGTAATAATTATCTGCAGCACATTTGCCAAGAAGGCACATGCTGTGTGTGTATAGGGCGTGGAGTAGTAATTCATTCTCCTAGCTAGCAAATTTTTAAGGTGTTGCCTCTCTCATAGCCTTATAGGTGTTTACTAGGCTAAAAAACACTTTTTAAGACTAGCCATGCATCCCAAATCTCTGACAAGTTCTGATACCCTTGATAAGTGTAAGCAGGGATTTCAGAGATTAAACATTTACAAGAAGAGGCCTGGGAGATGAGCCATTTACTGGTTGCATATGTCCATTAGAGACAAATGCCAAACCAGGGATTAAGTTTCTGTTCGCTATCCAATTGTCCAAGTTGCACTTGTCTTGGGTTAGGAGAGAACGCTGCTTCACATGGATGGGGACCCTGTTCCATAGATGGGGTAGGAAAGTCAGCTCTGGTGGGATTCAAACTCACAGCCTTTGAATGCCTTTTACCATTAGTGCACTAAGCTATCCATTGCACCACAGACCAGTGTATACTACTTATACAGCTGAGTGCAAAACATGTCATTCAATAGGTGTGCATGCTATTCTCAGGAATGTACATCTGTATGAGCATGGCCTTCATATTTAATGTACCTGGTTACCATCTGCAATAAGTGCTATGCACAGTCTAAATCCCACCCTTAGGTACTGTACCCATGCCTGTGCATACGGAGTTGGATCTGAACAACCCTTACAATATGTAATCTTCACAGTTTCTAGTCTTCATTTTGGTGTATCCAGACACAGGCAGTGCTGGGCCATGCCACTGTCATAGGGTCCCAGATACAAATACACCATGACATCTGCCTAAAATATATAAAACCAGCTACAGATGTCCCAATGGACCACCATCAGCTTAGAGTGTCTTCAGAAAAAAAAAATATGTGGTATATATGATGCACGCGCATACACACACACACACACACACACACACACACACACACACACACACACACACACACACACACACTCACATATACTGTGTGTGTGTGTGTGTGTGTGTATATAACAGAGAGAGAGAAAAAAATGTGGTGTATGTAAATATATATATATATATATATATATATATATATATATATATGTGTGTGTGTGTAGACAGAGAGAGTTTTGACGTTACCCTACAAACTGATCAGTCTGAACTATGATGCAAATAATCCCTGCCTCTGAACTGTGAAGACTCACGGATAATAATATTTAAGAGGGCCCTGAGTACAAACTCCCATATTAATAAGAGTGTGGTGAGATTTGCTTCCACACAAAATGGTCCCAAAAGAAATTATTTTTATGCTGTTCAGGTATGTCAGTTTGTATAAATAAACATCATTACTTTGATCGTTTAATGATAAGGTATGCCACAGAGTTGAGTCAGAATATGTGTACGAAAAGGTGACACAAGTATTTTCTAAAACAACAATGAAGACTAGTTCCAGCTATTCCATTAAACTTCTCAATGGTATGTACTCCTGCTGAGGGTGGAAAGCATTCAGAGATGCCGGAAGCTGATGAAGACTGGGAGGCATAGGGCAAGAAGGGCACTAATTCAGCTAAAAAGTTCAATTTTTAAAAGCTATTTGCTATCATAATATAGGCATTTATGAGATGCAAGCTAAGTTGAATTAACAATGACTACACAGAAATTTCATACAAAATAACAAAGGAATCCAGTATTGAATCCAGTATTGAATTTTCTTGGGTGGCGAAAGCCAGGGAACCTTTTTGGCTAGGCTTATATAGGCCCTAGGGCTGATAGCCTAGTACCTACCTATGAACCTATGAACCAGGTTGCTCCTAATCTAACTTGCCACTCTGAACTATCCACTGCTTTAGCCTCTTTCAAAGTCTATGAGAGATGCACAGTTTCACTGGAACATGTTTTGTACCATTTGTAAAAAGGTTCTGTTTGCAAAAAATGGGGATGGTTACAAGAAACCGAGATGGAGGAATTAGTTGGCATCAGGAGTGAAATAATTCCACTGCTGAGTTGTATTTGGTTAACTGCAGTACTTGATCTGCATAGAGAAAACAACCACTGTAATAGCTTTGTAAGCAGGGACAGTGAATTAGTTTTTGAGCATAGTCCTGACAGTGTTCTATATACTTTAAATTGTACAGCTGGAAATAACACAAGTTGGAGTACTTCTAAAATATGGGTATTTCCAGCTTCACAATAAAGTATTCATTGGAGCTCTCAGGAGGGTGAGCTCTACAGTCTCAGAACTCTAAGCAGTGTAAATAGCCTCAACCTAAGTTTGCACATGACATGGGAGATCCCTTAGAACATAAATGATATAAGGCAGCAGTAAAGGCAACCCTTTTTGTGATTGCCTGAGTATTTTACTGTTTACTCTTTAAACAAGGAAAAGAAAAGAAAACAGTTTTTACCCCCTTCCCTTTTGAAGTTGCCAATCCTGAGCTATTACAGTCATTAAATCACCTTCTTCTAATTCAAAGACTGGTCCATGGTTTCATTTGATTGTAAATTGCAGGTTGCCAACAGAAACTACCTGGTGCTTAGGGAAAATAATACTTATTTTTTTCTTTAAAGCAGGCATTCAGATTAAAGGAATAGTCCATGGATAGCTCCAGTGTCTGAATTGCAGTTTCTGCATGGCAATTCACATGGGGGAAAGAGTGGACCATTTGTTTTTCTCTGTCTATCTTTTTCTTTTTTGGAAAGAGGAAGGGCAAACAGTTGCATTTCTTCTGCAAGATGAAGAGGCAGGCAGTTATGTGGTGTAAGAGTGTGGGGGGGGGGCATCCCCCCACCCCCTCACCCTATGGTTCCAGCACCCTTGGCATTCATTGTAGTATAATTTGTACACATTGTAAATTTTATTAAAAGGGTATATATTATATGAACAAAAGTTCATAATCTCAAACTCTCTAAAGCACAAAAATGCCGGGCCTCGAATTCCTTGTTGTGGGGGGCTGCACCCCCCCACACACACTCTGCTAAATAAATATATTAACGCCGAGATCACATGAGGAAAGGGCAAATATTCTGACCTTCACTGGAGTGCTGCGATCCCACAAGAAGCTCTTCGAGGTCCGGCATTTTCACTCTTCGGAGGATTCGAGATTATGAAGCCGCGGTGGTGCAGCGGTAACATTTTTGCCTCACAGCAAGAGGTTCTCCCATTCAATTCTTGTCTGGAGCGTCTTCTGTGTAGAGTTTGCATGTCCTCCCAGCGGTCGAGTGGCATTTGAAAGACATGCATAGAATGGGTGTGCCTTCACTGAAAGTTGGGTGTCAAGCTGGCACCTTGGCACCTGTAAAAAAATCTACTGCCAATCATTAGCAGACCAGAGTTCCGCTGTGGCATCCCCTAACAGGGAAAAACCAAAAGAAGAACAGAGGATTCGAGATTATGAACTTCCATTCATATAATACAGACCCTATTAAAAGATAGGTTTTCTCAGTGTTACATGGACATTACTTTTATAATCTGCTAATTACCATATTCTGTGTTAAACATAGTATTTGAACACTTTGCTTTCATGTAGTACTTCCAGTAAGACTTACTGATAAACTGTTTATATTGTAGTTTCCTTTTTGAGCCTTGATTCTAGTGTAACATGCCATTTTTTTTACTAATGACATTTTAAATATTCTTCTATCATTATTTAGATTATTAGTGTAAAAATATGTATATATGCAAGTTACACTATACTTTACTTTCACTGGATGTATGTGTGTGTGTGTGTGTGTGTGTGTGTGTGTGTGTGTGTGTGTGTGTGTGTGTGTGTGTGGCGTGTGAGCATGTGCAGTTTAGTGGAGGAATAAAAATACAAAGACAAAGATGGTTTTGACAGATTTCAAAGGAAGTGGACAAAATGACAGAATATGCGGCTCTAGATTATTGACCCTGACCCCATGAGAAATAAACGGGGGGAAAAGTTATCTTAGGGACGGATGGACAATTTGACAGTGTGATATTCAGGCTGTGATAAATGTATGATAAAAGTATAAAAGGCAGATATACTTGTACTAGTACGCATCTTTACAGCTTGTGCTTTTGAGATTTTCTGCAATCAGTATGACCGATTGAAGTAATAAAAAATAGGTTGCATTACAGTTAATTGAAATATGTGTGGAAGTCTGCTTTACTTTATTGATTTATTGAAGTTAGCAGATATCTGATATTATAACAATTTACTGAAATTAGGTACTATGAAGTTTTGTGCGGGTATGTTTTTGCTTAAGGCAGGTATGCTTTTGTTCTGAACTAAAGTCACAGGACTGAAATGGAAGTCTTATCTTTTTTCATTATTTTACATCTCACGTTTTGACAATTAACTTTAGAACTAGCAATCACTCCTCATGCATTCCGTTTGGATGATGCTTTAACTGCTGTGTTGGTGAATTGATGGATAGTTTTCATTTGTGTAACTCTTATTTTACTAGGGGCATTCATATATATTTTCTGGGTGAATACATGGTGCAGCAGCAGGGATCCAAACATAAGAAAGATAATTTCAGCCCAAAACAGATTGTCATGGAGGGCTTCAGGGCATAAAGCAAATGCATTGCAAAACAAGCTGAGAGAGCTAGGGTGTGAAACAAAGCGGTTTTGCATATAAATTGTATTTATTTGTTTATTTATTTATTTGTTTATTTATTATTTGTTGACCAGATGTGTCCATCTGGGCCAAAGCCCTTTTTCAGCAGAGGCCCAGGGAGAAAAGCTCCACAGACAGTACACAAATCAGATACAGAAAGTAGTATTCATTAAGAATAAACAAAGTATTCGACAGTAATTTTGCTAATAACTAAGCTGCACTTATAAGCATACCAGAATACAAGATGTCAGTATTTTTGGTTAACAAATAGTACACAGAGCAGATACAAGAAAAATGGCATTCATACAGGCAATACAGAGCATTAAAATCAGTCATTTGTTGAATAGCAAAGTGGCATAATAAGCAGACTAGGACACCAAAGAACAGTATGGTTAGTTAGCTTGGGTCTGGGGAGATCTGGAGCGTTTCTCCCCGGGCCTCCGCTGAAAACAGGCTCTGTGGAACCTAGTTGGACATTCCCGGTCAACAAATGTTAAATAAAAAAAAAAAAGAAAAAAAGAAACTGGGTAAGGTAGTTAAATGAAGGTAGTTAAATGAAGAGGTCTAGAGTACAGGTAGCCAAGGCCAGTGAGACATAGTAAGAGAAAGAGTACAGGGTGGCTGAGTAGTAGTTAGAAGTAGTTAGAGCAATTGTGGTGTGGTTAGGGGGACACAGAGAGAGGGGAATGGCTATGGTGGACTTATGCAATGACATGTTCAGGAGTTTAGTAGGTGATCTTTTAAAACTTTTTAAAATTCTTGTGCATCAGATATCATTCTGATGGGAATGGGTAGTTTGTTCCAGGATAGGGCAGGAGAGTAGCTATATAGGTATTGGCCAATTGACGTTTTGGGTTTGTATATTTCCGAGTGTAGTTGGTCTGAACTCCTGAGGGTCTGAGCAGGAGTATATAGGGAGATGAGTGAGGAGATGCTTGGGCAAGAGGAGGGCTTGTTAAGAATAGAATGAATGATAAGAGGCTGAGGGAGCAGGAGCTGATTGGAGAATTCAAGCCAGTTTAGAGATTTAAAAGAGTAGCAATGATGTGAGTTAGAGGGCTGGTTAGTGGTGAACCTAGCTACTTTGTTGTAAGTGATTTCAAATTTAGTTGAAAGACAGGATTGCAGGTTAGGTAAAATGTGTGAGATGTAGAGAAGGCTGGGAAGAAGGTAGGCATATGTAAGAGAGAGTCTAGAGTCTTTGGTTAGGAATTTTTTATTTCTGTAAGGTAGACCTAGTTTTTGATGTGTTTTCTTTATGCATTGCTGGACATACAGGTCAAATTTGAGCTAGTCATCAACAATGGCTCCTTAGAGCTCAGTGTGTGTTTTAGCATTGATGACAGTGTTTTTAAATGAAGTGATGAAGAAAGTATGTTTAAGATATGTGAAAGATTTAGGGAAGAATAGAAGAAGTTTGTTTTTTGTTTTTTTTTTTTTGGGGGGGGGGTTGAGAATCAGTTGGTTATTAGTGAGCCAGTTGTCCACAGAGTTGAAGGAGTTTTGGGTAAGGTTGTGAGGTCGGAGAGGTTATCGGAGAAGGAGATGATTGTGGAGTCATCAGCATATTGTATGAGAGAAGAGTGAGACTAAATGCAGTTCAGTGGAGGAACTGCACATAGACATAGTGCAGAAAGAGGGCCAGTGACATGCCAGAGCAAGGGTTAGGCAGAACACAGCTGCTCATAGCAGTACTAGTGGGGGACCTCCAACACCAATCTCTTTAACAGCTGATACATACAGGGGGATGATGACCACACTGATGAGGATGCTGCAAGTATAATCAGAGGTGGTATGGACACTAGCAACTAGTAACCTCAACAGCAGCTGTGCTAACCCAGTCAAGAAGTTTAGTGCATTTCTGATGGCAAAAATCACATACTGGAAAATAATTCAGAGGATAGGTGGGTACATGTAACACATGACATTTCTGTTATCATGTACACACTCCATTTTAGTCCTTCAGGAAAGTGACTAGAGTTGCATGGTAAGTGTCCCCATCACCTACCCATACAAAAGTCTCAGTGACCATGTAATTACTTACTCCTTCACAGGGTTTTCAACAGAAGCCAACAGTTCTGCTTAATGATGATGATGCCATAACTGTCATATTCATGACACAGTCTATGGATAGTGGCACACAATCAGCAAGTGTACTGGCAGAATCACATACCTCACAGCAGGTACATATTTCTGCAGGCAGTGATGCAGGCTCACAGTATAGAGTAGATGAGAGTAGGTGGTATATGGTGGAACCCCACATAGCTAAGCAAAATTGTTTGCTGAAACACAGGAACCCATTCAGGAAGATGATACCATCTTAGAGGTTGCAATCTCCACTGTAATACCTGTACAAAGAGGTACCACGTGAAGGTACATGTCACTGCTAGTTCCAGACTCATGAAAAGCTTTTGCTGCCCAGCAGCATATGTGTCAGGACATTGTTCAGGATTTCCAACAATACATGGGAAACCTAGACAGTAAGGATAATGCTATGATCACACTCATGCACATTATGGTGGCACAAACAGTAGCCATCCCTGCCTTCATGTGCACACTGGTCAAGGCCTACCAGACTCAAGTTGAAAATAGTAGTGGGTGGGAATGAGGCCGGGGTACTGTCTGGACACATGGGAGCAGAATAGGTCACATACCATTAGATTTTTCAGAAAAAATATTGGAAAAATTAGGAAAAACATAACCAGCAAATAGGCAGACAGGCCTCATCAGACTTCATCTCAACTTAGCTAAACCTCTCAGTTAAGGTCTAGGTCATACAGCACTGTGAGATCAATGTCTGCAGGCAGATGCATAGCTGACTCAACCAGCACACTGTGTCATTACCATAAACCACTCAACCAGCACCCCACCCTCTCAGCTTCTCAAGTGAAGAGTAAAAAAAAAAAAAAAAACAGACATTACTTCTACTGGCACACCAAAAAGGTGGCCAGAAGCACAGTGCTACCCCCATCCCTCCTGCCCAGCCATGCTTGCTACAGTGCAAATGCAATATCGTTTTTTAAAAGCCGGAATGGCATTAGAGATCGGGATCAGCTGATCGCACTCTCCAACACTTTGAGCCTGGGGCAGTTACCCCTCTCACCCTGCCCTAGCTACACTACTATCTGTAGGATCACCAGCATCATCATCACAACAAGTCTTTCTCAAGCACATGTGCTAGCACTATTTCATAATCATGGGCACTATCACCCAGTCTATCAATGGGGGTGCTGTGTGTGACAAATTTAATCTATTATAAGTCAGGGTATACAATGCTATTTGTGAAAATATCACAAACTACAATTAAGCTTTATGTTTTTTATGAGTAATGTTAATGTTGAAAATAACAGAAAAGTTAAAAAACATTAAAAAGCCGGGGGGGGGGGGGATCTGCAGACTCCAATGCAGAACCGTATTGAGGGCACACTGCACATGGAGGATGTATGATTACAGTAAGCCCTGCTAGCAATACTAGCAGGACAGTAAGAATGGTTTGAGTGGATAGCCATCTTCAGCACTGCACAAATGATTGCTAGTACATCTGATTACACAAGGGATTGTGCCTACCTGATGGCACAAGGGTTGCTGCCTACGACAGAAGGAATTAATCTGATGTGCAGTACTTCAATAGATAAAAAAATACAGTAGAACATACAATAAAATGTAATATAATTTTCCTTTCCAGTGGAAGGGGGCACCTCCTCTAAACTAAATGGTGGAATACTGTACCAATACATGCTTACATATACAGATTTCTTCAAGTTAATAAGTTAAGTCCTCCATGAGCAATTCTCAGGTAATTAACTTTTCTGTATAAGCAGTACGTCTGCTAAATATGTAACCTGAATATTTCACAGCAGGCCCCTAAAACTATATATAACAATACAGTACAAATTGTCATATTCAACATTTTGCTTCCTGCCAAAGCAATTCACTGCACAGATCTCAGTAAACAGAATAGTCAGGCATGGCTCTGAATGTATGCTGCTACTAAACAAAACAGATATATAAAGCATGTAACTGTACTTAAATGTGTGTGCGTGTGTGTGTGTGTGTGTGTGTGTGTGTGTGTGTGTGTGTGTGTGTGTGTGTGTGCGCGCATAGAGAGAGAGAGTGAGAGAGATCTACTTCAGGAAATCAAATTAACAAAATACTGAAAATTAAATTACTGAGACAAAAAGAACAAAAATATACAATAATGAAAATGTAGAAAATCGCAATTTACAACAGCGGACTATGATTATATTTTTGGATGCAGATCGCTGTGTAGTCCATATCAGGAAGTCTACCCTTTCTCTCATTTTAGTGCAAGCTTAAAGTTGGTATATATAATTTTCAGGGGGTGTGGGGCCACAGCCCCCACTTGAGGGTGAAGGGGGGCTTGCCTCCCTGCATAAATGTTAAAAAGAGTAGTTATACATGTAAAAAATTAGTTTAACATCATGTACTTGCTCCTTTATTTCGTACAGTGCTACATGTAAAGGAGCAGTCTCACTTTAATTATTTGTGCTAAGTACATGTAAGCAGTGGAGAGTTATTTACATATTATACTCCTGGCAGTATCAGCATTTCCTATGCAATAAAGTAGGTTTAAAAAGTAAAGTGCAGTTTTCTCTGAGATGGATACAGACATGGTTTTTAAAAGAGTTCTAAAAGTCAGAAACGTTGGCCATGTAAGTAGAAAGGGAGAGATAATTGTAAACATAGCGTGGTAATGGCAGCTATAGGAAAACTTTTGAAGTTGTAACTTGTAAATTACAATATTTATACAGTTATATTTATGTCACTGGGGATGCACAAGCCAGTGCATTTCTTTGTGCCGGTCCCAAGCCCGGATAAATGGGGAGGGTTGCGTCAGGAAGGGCATCCGGCGTAAAACTTCTGCCAAAAATTACTGATGCGGAGAACTTTTCATAATTGCATACCGGTTCGGTCGAGGCCCGGGTTAACAACGACCGCCACCAGTACTGTTAGCCAACAGGGTGCTGGCGGAAATTGGGCTACTGTTGGCCGAAGGAGAAGAGGAGGGCGAAGGCGTGCCCAAAGGCAGGAAGATAGGAGGAAGGTTAGGAGTGTAGCAGTGAGGGTAGGAACTTTGAATGTTGGCAGTATGACTGGTATAGGAAGAGAGCTAGCTGATATGATGGAGAGAAGGAAGGTTGATATATTGTGTGTGCAAGAGACCAGATGGAAGGGAAGTAAGGCCAGGTGTTTAGGAAACGGGTTCAAATTGTTTTATCATGGTGTGGATGGCAGGAGAAATGGGGTAGGGGTTATACTAAAGGAACAATATGCCAAGAGTGTTTTAGACGTGAAGAGAGTGTCTGACCGAGTGATGTTTATGAAGCTCGAAATTGATGGTGTAATGATGAATGTTGTTAGTGCATATGCTCCTCAAGTTGGGTGTGCGATGGAAGAGAAAGAGAAATTTTGGAGTGAGTTGGATGAAGTTGTGGTGAGTGTACCCAAGGGTGAGAGACTAGTGATTGGAGCGGACTTTAATGGGCATGTTGGTGAAGTGAACAGAGGGGATGAGGAAGTGATGGGTAGGTATGGTGTTAAGGAGAGGAATGCAGAAGGTCAGATGATTGTGGATTTTGCGAAAAGGATGGACATGGCTGTGGTGAATACGTATTTTAAGAAGAGGGTGGAGCATAGGGTGACGTACAAGAGTGGAGGAAGATGCTCACAAGTTGATTATATACTATGTAGGAGGGCCAGTCTTAAGGAGATTGGAGACTGTAAAGTGGTGGCAGGTGAAAGTGTAGTTAAGCAGCATAGATTAGTGGTATGTAGAATGACGTTGGTGATCAAGAAGAGGAGGAGGAATGTGAAAGCTGTGCCAAGGATTAAATGGTGGAAGTTAAAAAGGGTGATTGTGAAGTGGAGTTTAGGGAAGAGTTAAGACAGGCACTGGGAGGCAGTGGAGAGTTACCGAATAGCTGGGTAACTACAGCAGAACTAGTAAGGGTGACTGCTAGAAAGGTGCTTGGTGTGACATCTGGACAGAGGAAGGAGGACAAGGAGACCTGGTGGTGGAATGAGGAAGTACAGGAGAGTATACAGAGGAAGAGGCTGGCGAAGAAGAAGTGGGATTGTCAAAGAGATGAAGAAAGTAGACATGAGTATAAGGAGATGAGGCGCATGGCAAAGAGAGAGGTGGCAAAAGCTAAGGATAGGGCATATGGAGAGTTGTACAAGAGATTGGACACTAAAGAGGGAGAAAAGGACCTGTACCGATTAGCTAGACAGAGGGACAGAGCTGGGAAAGATGTGCAGCATGTAAGGGTGATAAAGGATAGTGAGGGAAAGGTACTCACAAGAGAGGAGAGTGTGTTGAGTAGATGGAAAGATGAGAGGCTGATGAATGAAGAGAATGAGAGAGAGAGAAGGTTGGATGATGTGGGGATAGTGAATCAGGAAGTGAAACAGATTAGCAAGGAGGAAGTAAGGGCAGCTATGAAGAGGATGAAGAATGGAAAGGCTGTTGGCCCAGATGACATACCAATGGAAGCATGGAGGTGCTTAGGAGAAATGGCAGTGGAATTTCTAACTAGATTGTTTAATGAAATTTTGGAAAGTCAGAGGATGCCTGAGGAGTGGAGAAAAAGTGTTTTGGTACCTATCTTTAAGAATAAGGGTGATGTGCAGAGCTGCAGTAACTACAGAGGGATAAAACTGATTAGTCACAGCTTGAAGTTATGGGAAAGAGTAGTGGAAGCAAGGTTAAGAAGGGAGGTGATGATTAGTGATCAGCAGTATGGTTTCATGCCACGCAAGAGCACTACAGATGCAATGTTTGCTCTGAGAGTGTTGATGGAGAAATACAGAGAAGGTCAGAAGGAGTTGCATTGCGTCTTTGTAGACTTGGAGAAAGCATATGACAGGGTGCCTAGAGAAGAGTTGTGGTATTGTATGAGGAAGTCGGGAGTGGCAGAGAAGTACGTAAGAGTGGTACAGGATATGTACGAGGGTAGTGTGACAGTGGTGAGGACTGCAGTGGGAGTGACAGATCCGTTTAAGGTGGAGGTGGGATTACATCAAGGATCAGCTCTGAGTCCTTTCTTATTTGCAGTGGTGATGGACAGGTTGACAGATGAGATCAGACAGGAGGCCCCGTGGACTATGATGTTTGCAGATGACATTGTGATCTGTAGTGAGAGTAGGAATCAGGTTGAGGAGACTCTGGAGAGGTGGAGATATGCTCTAGAGAGCAGAGGAATGAGGGTCAGCAGGGCTAAGACAGAATATATGTGTGTAAATGAGAGGGAGGGTAGAGGAATGGTGAGGATGCAGGGAGTAGAGTTGGTAAAGGTGGACGAGTTTAAGTACTTGGGATCAACAGTTCAGAGTAATGGTGAATGTGGAAGAGAGGTGAAGAAGAGAGTACAGGCAGGGTGGAATGGGTGGAGAAGAGTGTCAGGAGTGATTTGTGACAGACGGGTATCCGTAAGAGTGAAAGGAAAGGTCTACAAGAGTGTAGTGAGACCAGCTATGTTATATGGGTTGGAGACAGTGGCATTGACAAAAAGGCAGGAGTCAGAGCTGGATGTGGCAGAGTTAAAGATGTTAAGATTTGCAATCGGTGTGACTAGGATGGATAGGATTAGGAATCGGTATATTAGAGGGTCAGCTCATGTTGGACAGTTTGGAGACAAAGCAAGAGAGACGAGATTGCGTTGGTTTGGACATGTGCTGAGGAGGGATGATGGGTATATTGGGAAAAAGATGCTAAGAATGGAGCTGCCAGGTAAGAGGAATAGAGGAAGGCCTAAGATAAGGTTTATGGACGTGGTGAGAGAGGACATGCAGGCGGTTGGTGTGACAGAGCAAGATGCAGAGGATAGGAAGAAATGGAAAGAGATGATCCGCTGTGGCGACCCCTAACGGGAAAAGCCGAAAGAGAATGATGATACAGTTATATTTATGTCAATCGAACTGTGGTTTACAACGATTTATGTGGAATGCTTTAAATAGTTTTTAGTTCATAATTTTTTAGATAGCTAGGAGAGACTTTTTGGTTATATAACAGTGTAGTGCCTCGCAGGATGCGCAGTAGCAAACCCCGCCCCTGACCGCCCATAACTGCACTGACAGATTCCGTTCCATTTCTATGGAAACAAAACTTTTCAGCATAGGATGTCAGACGATAATTAGAGGTGCAACCCACTTACTTCAGAAAATGCACGCTAACTTGTATCTCAAAAGTATTAATATTTTAAAAGCATCCTAGATTATTATAACTGCACTAACATATTCCGTTCCAACAACAAAACTTTTCAGCATACGAAGTCAGCTTTGGGCGTGTCTGTCATGATTGGCAGTTTTGACTGACAGCTTTAGTTGTCAACATGCCCTGCATCGGTATTGTAAACGTAACAGTAACAGCAAGTAAGCTGTTTTCAATTTAACACAAACACAGCTGTATAAGATGAAGTATTTATGCAGTGCTTTCTTGCAGTAAAAGCAAGAAAGCTATTTTCAATTCAATTCAATCCCCAAATGTAGAGTGGTCTCGGAGTTGGTATATATAAGTAGGGGGGTGCAGGGGGGCGTCCCCCCCTGCAATAACATTTATAAGACTGTTTTACGTTGTGTTTGTTTACCGTCCTTGTTTACAGTAATTATTTATTTAAAAGATATGGGGCATACCGCGTAATGAGGATAATACTCATGTTGCAAATGTTCATACAAAGCAAAAGGTAAAGTAAATATCTACTTTAACACAATGTTGAGACGTGTCGGAGTTGGTATATTTAAGTAGGGGGGTGCAGGGGGGCCTGCCCCCCTGCAAAACCATTTATAAAACTGTTTTGCGTTGTTTCTGTACAGTAATTATTATTAATTATTAGTGATTTGCTACTGCGCATCCTGCAAAATGTTTTTTCTTTATTTTTCCTTTGATTTACATTGATTTACTGCGATAACTTCCCAAATTAAAATGTCTTTTTACTTCTGTGTTGCATGTTCTGTGTCAATCATGTATGCCACGCCCCAAGCTGCACAGTACCGCCCGCGAGGCACTACACTGTTAGATAACCGACTTTTTTATTTGTTTTCAGAGCAGTGTATAGGGTGTCAGATGTGTTGAGTGATGTTTGCAGCCTATTTTTTCGGGTGTTATGCACTTTGTTGTTTTACGTTTTCAGTGTTTTGAATTTTCTATGTTTTCGTCTTGATAATTTATCTTTCGGTATTTTGTTATTTCGATATACTGAAATGGATCCATATATATATATATATATATATATATATATATGGTTTACTATCAGTTAATCGAGCAGTACATAGGCGAAACGGCATAATCGCAAACCGTAATTTCAGTTTTCAACATGTAGAAACATATACATGTCGATCAGATCTACAATAAATGTCGGAATCGACATTTTTGACCTCGGAGTGTGTATCCACATCCTCTCCTTGAAAGAAAGACGCTTTATGCAGTAAACATTCTCTACACATGCATTCCTGCAAATTAACTTGCTGTCTGCAGTCTCACTATGTTTAGTAGTCCATCGTACCGTATTTACAGCTGTATATGAGCAGCATAAAATTAGTGTAGACAGTATTGTTTGAACTCCAAAGTTGCTTTTTCATTTAAATACACCATGACACTAACCATAAATAGTGAAAACAATCCATATTGTGAGGCATACCTTAAGGACCCTGATTTAATGTGATTTATCCACCAGTGTAGGACATGTGCATATGTCAAGCATTCCAGTTAGTAATTGTAAGCAAGGTTTAGAATGAACAGTGTTTAGCAACTAATCCAGTGAAACCTCTACATGTGAAGGTGTCCCTTTTTGCTAAAAGCCTCCTGAAAGCATTCTCCCTTTCTGTTTAATGCCTCCTCTTTGGAGATGGAGGTGCAGATAGTAATAACCTTGAAACTAGGTCCTTAACATGATTCTGTTCCAACTGAATAGTGTGCAGAATGTCCATAATGTACAATTTATTTCTACCTAGCAGGCTACGGAGATGATGATGCCAGACTTCTACTGCATTCTAGGACCTAAGGAATCCTTCTGCACAGGTATCATAATGATTCCAAAATTCCAACTCAAACAGTGGTGGGATCCTTTCAAATGTGCATCCACACCTCCTAGGTTTACCTAATATATAATTCTCTTTGAAAAATGTGCATAATGGTTCACCATTATCAGGCATTTCACACTCAATACTTTCAAATGTGGGGAGCACATCGTCTGGCTTTAGAAATGCTAAGACTGATATTTCCTTAGATAGGAATGAGAATGACCTACTCTGCCCAAACTGAGAAGCTAGGTGTAGTTTTTGTATTTGTCGCCATATGATTTGGCAGAAATGAAACCGGCATCCCTTGGCTGCTGAGTTTGGGAAGTGTCATGTTATTGCATTCACAGCCCCTTTCTCAAAGTCACTCAGAATCATATGTGGTGCTAGTGTCACACTATTCTCATCACACAAATGTAAGACATTTCTAGAGAAGTAGTCATAACAAATCTCACTCTTCGTAGACAGTAACACATACACCACGGGAATGATTTTCCTATGTTCTCCTTCTGACAGAGGGCAATGTATACTGTATATGTGTTTACAATCCACTGCACTAATGGGGAAAGTGCCATCAACCATGATAAACTCTGCATTCCACATTCTCTTCAGGTTACTGACTGTTATGACAACTATACGGTGACTCGGCCCCTCATCCCCATCATGTGTAATGACAAAACTACCACTCTTAATAGGTAATATGTCAGGTGTTAAATGCCTTAAATCTGTAAAATCCTGCTTTGCCTCTTTTTCTTGCTCCAACAACAATCTGCTTCAGTGCAGTGGTGTCTGGTAAATTTACGGTGACATCTGTTGATGTACTTGCCAGTACTTCGGAAACAACCCTGCAAGGATCCTCTGGGGTTTGCTCAGCTCTCCTTTTTATTGTTGATTTTACACTAAAACAGCCAGGCTTAACAGGGTCAGGTGCATGAAGGTGTGGAGTGCTTCTCTGCAAACGTTCACCTTCACTATCCCCCACTGTAATACATCTGCCCTTACACTTCTACTTTTGCTTTAGGGAACAACACCAATATTTCCTATCACCAGCCTGTTTCTCTAAGTAATACACATACAACCACCAGCATCCTCCTTCTTTTTTGTGAAATGACAGTATTGTATACCTCATGCAATCTTCCTGGGCCAGCGCCCTCAGTATCTACTGTAGTAACCTGCCAACAGAACACATTCAGTGCGTACTGTAATTCACAGTCTAACCTACATAACATATAATATAGCATTCCGAACATAATGTACTGTGCAATATTGTCATACAACAAATAGATATGTACACACATCTGACTCCTACAGCAGCCACATTCATTTATTATACCTAGAAATACTGGGTACAGCAGCACTCATGGGGTATTTACTGTATGTACATTTTGCTGGTAGAATTATTGATGAACGTACAATGACATTACTAAAGATTTCACATGTTAAACTGTCTAGGAACATGTAAGGTACTTGGTTCTTGTTATCACGGCAACTGTAACCACTCAGATGCACATACAATGCCAAGTATCAACTGTCCGTTATGGTACTGTACCTGCGATAAACTCTGCATGGCTAGAAAATATACTCCCACTGTGCAAACGTAGGTCCTGCTATCACCTCCCTGTCAACATGTTACCTTGCTCTCCAACATTTCAAACTGCTTACACTGATGTCAGAAAATGTGTGATATGCTATTTCTTCACCTGCTGATTGTCAAATTTACTTTAGCTGAATTTCATAGGTTCATAGGTAGGTACTAAGCTATTGGCCCTAAGGCCTATATAAGCCTAGCCAAATGGTACCCTGGCTTTTGCCACCCAAGAAAATTATTTTCCTGTGCCCCTGTCAAGCAGAGCCACAGAAGTGATCCCCGGGATGAATTTCCTATCTCCCATCCAATCATCAAGATTTTTCTTGAAGAGTGCTAATGAGGAGATTTGTTTGATATAGATAGGTAGTTTGTTCCAGAGTATGAGAAGTCTCTGAGACAGGAATCTATCCCTCCAGCATGTTCTGTTTATTGTGGTGACAAGGTTTAGAGGGATTGGGATTTCTTTACAATTCGCCATTTACAACGTCAGCTATTAGCTGCTCGACATTTGCAATCAATAAACAAGTGAATCTGAATATTTGTAATTCAGTTGGCTTCACTTCGATTATTTGATAGTAAACCTATATATATATATATATATATATATATATATATATATATATATGTATGTCTTTAAAGATAAGATGGTCTGCCTGATGTATAGTGACAGTAGGCTTTAACCACAAAACATAACCCACACATAGCACCGCATTCATCAGTTATACTGCATGTATTTTTTCAATAAAGGTAACACTAACCTGAATGTCATGGTCCTTTGTTGTGGACTTGACACCACCTCTTTGCCTGTGCAGTTATGTACTGTGCATTAGCCTGATGCATAGGGTCCCATATTACTGCTGTCAGCTGATCAACATTATCATCACTGGTGAAAGGACCTATAGCACGAGCTGTACTGCCATCATGGGGCTCTTCACCAACAGACTGGCATATGATCATGTTGTGCAGAGTGCAACACATATTAAACATCCTGCATGCAGTAGCTGGGACATACTGAAGGGCAATCCTAGACTTGTCCAAGCAATGGAAAAGGGCTTTCAGCAGGCTAAACACTCACTTAATAACAGTCTCCTCAACAACTCCCTTAAGATTACAAGCTGAAGTCATTAGCCGTGGTTTGAGTGAATAGTCTGTATCACCTGGAAAATACAAGAAAAAAGGGGAAGAGAGACAACAAGGAAGGATTGTTTAGTGCTAACAATACATTTTCTAATGTATAATGAATTGCACAAATATAGTTACAATTTTCACTCACTAACAAGGTGATCATGGGGCATCCTACCATGCAGGAAGTGATGGTAGAGTGAGCTTGTCCACCAATTATGAGAATCATGAACATTGCTAGTATGCTGGGCAGACATGTTGGTAATGCAGCCCCATGCGACTCACGCTACCTGGGAGTTGATAAAATTATAACTTTTTCTATTTTGGTACTGCTCCCCCAATGGGGCCCTAATGTCGACATGGGTGCAATCTATCCTAACAGGAACCTCAGGGAAATGTGTCATCCCATGGAAGAGACTCATGGTTTTGACTCAGTCCTGTGATGACACTGTCAGATACATTTACAGATCCACATGTCTCAAGAATATGTTGAGGAACTGCTGAAGTATCCTTGAAGTATAAGCCTGAAAAATACAGAATATGGCCCCAGTTTGTCTCTAGAAAGCCCCAGTGGCAAATATAGTGAGGGCTATACATACCTTAATATCCACAGGTATAAGAAAGCCACACATTTTCCCATTTCCTGTCTGTGGGCCATACAACCTCACCAAAGATATTATAATATCCATATCCACTCTATCAATAATTTTTTGATTATCAAAGTTATAATGAGTTAATCTTTGCCTATATCTGCACATTCTTGTTTGGTGAGCAATAATGTTCACCTGCAGTTTTGGCTTGGCCAAGACAAGCAGCTCACACTGAGACATTACTAGGTTGGCAGCTACAGCAAGCATCTTCACCACTTGCAATGTAGAGAAAAAGGTACAACTTTGCATTTTATAACATCAGACTATGAATCACAAGCAGGTGGAAAAAGTGTCCATTTCCATAATAAGGTCTGAAGCTGTTCTCATTTGCATCTCAGTTGCTATTGATTTGCATAAGGTGATTATAAGTGATTGCACTTAAATACAGCAGGTTTCTATGAATCATGCCGAGACTGGCTTTAGACCTGTTTTGTGCAGACTGCCTTTATGCCTAAGTGGAATGACTATTAATTCCACTCAGTATCTTCCTAACATCAGCATCTTTCTGTTAGGAGATGTACCACTTTTTTCTGTAAAAGCACATCCTGATTCTGTCTCAGAGCCATGATTTGAAAGCATACTGCAAATCATGAGGGCAATGCATTAGAATGCCAGTTTCCATGCTTGTTCACATGTCTTGTCTTTAACGTAAGCAGTTGCCAGGGGAGGCATGACAGATAAATCAACTATATGCAATAAAGTATATAACAAACTGATTATCACTGCTTTCTATAATGTGATTTTAAAAGAAGGTCTAATCCCTTCTTGTAGTTGCATCAAGTCTAACCACCTCACAAACGTACAATGATGCGCTGCTTGATATAGTTTCAACACAAAAAAGTTACTCTGTTTTGTGAGTATGTTTGTATGTGTGTGTTTGTGTGTGTGTGTGTGTGTGTGTGTGTGTGTGTGTGTGTGTGTGTGTGTGTGTGTGTATACATGACACTTGTTTTTAGGTAGTCAAAATGAGGTAGAAGAAATCCATTCTTATATGTTAATACATTTATTTACTGGGACAAAGCCCATTTTCAGCAGAGGCCCAGGGACAAATGTTCCTAGACACATGTCTTTGGAAGGAAATCAGAGCACCCAGAGGGGGGGTGCACAAACACAGGAAGGACATACACACTCTGCACAGAAACCATCCCAGCTGAGAATCAAACCAGAGAACTTCTTGCTGTGAGGAAACAACACTAACTGTTGCACCACTAGCCCCTGAAGTGAGAAAATAATTTGCTCTGTAACATATTCAGTATTTCATGCACACTCTTTCTAATGTATTAAGCTATATGACTGCTGAAACTGAGTCACTGTATGTTTTCTGAGTTGGAAACCTTAACATGTTTTCTCATTAGCCAGTGACACATACATTACAGTCACAATGCACATATCACAACATTAAGGCTATTGTTTATTTAAGGAGTTCAATCGTTGTATTACACTTCTGCAAAGATTTGAACAACTGTGTTATCATTATAAATTAGGCATGTTAGAATACTAAGCTACTGGAATTCTCTCTTTCTCTCTCTCTCTCTCTCTCTGTGTATATATATATATATATATATATATATATATATATATATATATATAGATAGATATATATGTACACACACACAGATATATATATATATATATATATGTATAGAAGCACTTTACTATCTCGAAATACTGAAATGTTGAATTTCAGTATCTCAAGCTGAAAGTGTCAAAAGTGCAGCTGAGTGAAACTGCACTTGGTCAAATTCGAAATGTCGAATCCGCGGTTGTGGTGGTGCGCTACGTGAGATTTGCTGTGTTTGTAAGGTGTGGTGTGCTATGGGATATGGTTTGCCTGCCATTGTGTGAATATATCTGGAGATTCAGGTAAGTGCTGTTTTTATAAAGGTTTTGGGTAGGGATTTGAGTGTATGTGAGTGTGTTGGGAAGTTTTAGGTGTAGGTTAGGGTAGGTAGGTAAAAATGCGAGTGTGTAAGTGTTGAGACTGGTGGTGTTTGTATGTATGTCATGTGTATTTGTGCAAGGGGAATGTAGAGTATGCAGTGGTGGGTTTAGTGTCTTTGTCTTTTTAGTGCAACCTCGGAGTTAGTATCCATAAGTACCAAGGGTGCAGGGGGGCTTCCCCCCCCCCTGCTTCTTTGTAGGGTAGGTGTGTATATTTGCATTGTTGTGTTTGTGTGTGTTTTGTTGGTTTGTTGTAGTGTGGGGAGGAAGGTGTATGTATGTTTGTTTGTGTGGTAGAGGGTGTATTTAAAAGTCGCGATTTTGAATTTTGTGCTTTTGGGGTTTCGATATTGTCAATGTTCGGCTTAATAGTCTCGGGATACTGAAATTCGAGATTTCATTATTTTGAGATTATAAAGTGAATATATATATATATATATATATATATATATATATATATATATATATATATATATGTATCAACAAAAAGGGAAAACTAGTTGTATAGGAATGACTGAAAGCATACTGCAAATCATGAGGGCAATGCATTAGCATGCCCAGTTTCCATGCTTGTTCATATGTCTTGTCTTTAACATAAGCAGTTGCTAGGAGAGGCATGACAGATAAATCAACTATATTCACTAAAGTATATAACAAACTGATTATCAATGCTTTCTATAATGTGATTTTAAAAGAATAAGGTGTAATCCCTTCTTATAGTTGCAGCAAGTCTAACCACCTCACAAAGTTACAATGTTGCATTGCTTGATATACTTTCAACACAAAAAAGTTACTCTGTTTTGTGAGTATGTTTGTAGTTTTGTGTGTGTGTGTGTGTGTGTGTGTGTGTGTGTGTGTGTGTGTGTGTGTGTGTGTGTGTGTGTGTGTGTGTGTGTGTGTACATGGCACTTGTTTTCAGGTAGTCAAAATGAGGTAGAAGAAATCCATTCTTATATGTTAATATATTTATTTAACATTTGTAAACTGGAAAAAAGCCCATTTTCAGCAGCAGCCTAAGAAAAAATGCTCCAAGACACGTGTCTTTGGAAGGAAATTAGAGCACCCAGAGGGGACCCACACAAACACAGGGAGGACATGCAGACTCTGCACAGAAACCACCCCATCTGAGAATCAAACCAGAGAACCTCTTGTTGTGAGGAAACAACACTAACTGTTGCACCACTAGCCCCTGGAATGACAAAATAATTTGCTCTGTATCATATTCAGCATTTCATGCACACTCTAATGAATTAAGCTATATGAATGCTGAAACTGAGTCACTGTATGTTTTCATAGGTTCATAGATTAGTACTAAGCTAGCAGCCCTTGTGAGCTATTTTAAGCCTAGCCAATTATACCTTGTGAGACTCAAACCCTGCATCTTGTGCTTGCAAGGCAAACACCTTAACCATTAGGCCACCCTCCCAACCGGAGTTGGAAACCTTAACATGTTTTCTCATTAGCCAGTGACACATATATTACAGTTACAATGCACATATCACAACATAAGGCTATTGTTTATTTAAGGAGTTCAATCGTTGTATTACATTTCTGCAAAGATTTGAACAACTGTGGTGACATTATAAATTAGACACGTTAGAATACTAAGCTACTGGAATTCTCTCTTTCTATCTCTCTCTCTCTCTCTCTCTCTATATATATATATATATATATATATATATATATATGTATATGTACACACACACACACACACACACACACACACACACACACACACACACACACACACACACACAGATTTTATATATATATATATTTATATGTGTGTATGTATAGAAGCACTTTACTATCTCAAAATACTGAAATGTCGAATTTCAGTATCTCAAGATGAAAGTGCCGAAAGTGCAGTTGAGTGAAACTGCACTTGATCGAATTCAATATGTCGAATCTGCGGTTGTGGTGGTGCACTACGCTAGATTTGCTGTGTTGGTAAGGTGTGGTGTGCTGTGGGATATGGTTTGCCTGCCACTGTGTGGATAAATCTGGAGATTCAGGTAAGTTCTGTTTTTATAAGGGTTTTGGGTAGGGACATCAGTGTATGTGAGTGTGTTGGCAAGTTTTAGATGTAGGTTAGGGTAGGTAGGTAAGAATGTGAGTGTGTAAGTGTTGAGAGTGGTGGTGTTTGTATGTATGTGATTTGTGTTTGTGCAAGGGGAATGTAGAGTATGTAGTGGTGGGTTTAGTGTCTTTGTCTTTTTAGTGCGACCTCAAAGTTAGTATATATAAGTACCGCGGGTGCAGGGGGGGTTCCCCCCTGCTTATATGTAGGGTAGGTGTGTGTATTTGTGTTGTTGTGTTTGTGTGTGTTTTGTTGGTTTGTTGTAGTGTGGGGAAGAAGGTGTATGTATGTTTGTTTGTGTGGTGGAGGGTGTATTTAAAAGTCGCGATTTTGAATTTTGCGCTTTTGGGGTTTCGATATTGTGAATGTTCGGCTTTATAGTCTCGGGATACTGAAATTCGAGATTTCAGTATTTCAAGATAATAAATTGAATCTATATATATACATATGTATATATATATATATATATATATATATATATATATATATATATATGTATATATATATATATATATATATATATATATATATATATATATATATATATATATATATAATCATCAAAAAGGGAAAACTACTTGTATAGGAATGATTGCTTTAAATAATGGCATGCAAATTACTAAAATGAGTCATTGCTACAACTTCTTATATAATATCCATGTCAAAGATCACTTTGCATTCATATAAAAATAAGTTTATTAAGCTAAAGCAAAGAGATGAGAGCTTTCACCCTTGTCAGGGCTTCATCACATCTAAGTTATACATTGTAGTAGCTATTAATATATACTTTTTAATTTTCCATATAACTCGCCATGTAAATTACAATAAAGACTTAACTTTATGAGCACTTAAACAGCTCAAATTCAATGACAGTGATTGGAGCAGTGGTGCATTCACAGTTTGCATCTTTATTGTGATTTATGCTACTGACTCCATATCTAAATACAAAATCACCATATAACTGACTGTTGATGTTTGCCAGGTATAATGTCCAGCAACAATATAGGCATTTTTATTACATCAATATAGTATATAATGAAACAGATGGAAGTGGGACTGTACTCTGTGTAAAATACTATGATTTGAAAGTAAGGAGACTGATGATTAACAGAATTCAGGAACAGAAGTGTGCTGCTAAGGGCACAAGGGAATTTAGGATTTAGCACGCATGTGTTAAGTCTATAAAGTCTCAAAGAGCCAGTCGAGCAAAATGCCCTGAGGGCTAGTATTAAGACAAGCTAAAGGAAAAAAATACAAGTGTGAAGATCTGTGTGTGTGTGTGTGTGTGTGTGTGTGTGTGTGTGTGTGTGTGTGTGTGTGTGTGTGTGTGTGTGTGTGTGTGTGAGTGTGTGTAAAACATGTGGGAGGGGAAGGGTCAGACATGGTCCACAAATAAGAGCAGAGTCATCCCAAAACAAAAAATCGGTAATATGTATATCTGTCTATTT
The DNA here is from genome assembly GCF_019279795.1 of Protopterus annectens. Lineage (NCBI taxonomy): Eukaryota > Metazoa > Chordata > Ceratodontiformes > Protopteridae > Protopterus > Protopterus annectens. The sequence goes on from NC_056744.1 coordinate 1,406,470,826, forward strand.
ACATAGATTTATTTTATTTATTTATTTTACATTTGTTGACCAGGATAGTCAGAGTGGGTATATGTCCATTTTCAGTGGAGGCCCGGGGAGAAAAGCTCCATACAAATGAATACAAGACAGAAAAGAACAAAACAGTACAAGTTACAACGCAAAAGACTGATACAAGTTTACACATTACACATTATCAATCTCAAAACAAATCAAGATGAAAACTTTTCAGATATACATATAATTCCCTTCCTAGTTCCAGTTCCAGCACTAAACAATTCCTATACATTTATTTATCAGTGATTGGATCTTTGCAATTTTACATACATAGAGAGGAACTAGTCCTTACTTATTTAGACAATTGGTTCAGATTTATTTGGCTAGACACCAATGAGAAAGGCCAGGGAGACCTCTAAGGGTACACAGTAGAAGGGGGTAAAAATTAATCAGGGGTGGAGCAAGGGCATAGCCAGCATTTATTTGAAGTACTGAATAAGATTTTTTTGAATAGGGCTAAAGAGGGTTCTGAGGTTAGGTCTGCAGGAAGAGAATTCCATGTTATACTAAGTTGGTAAACAGAGCTTCCCCAGCTGAGTTGTTAGCTTTAAGAGTGAGTGCTAACTCTAGATATATAGATAGAAAGATAGATACACAGACAGACTAACATGTGCATATACATATATAAACATATACACACATATATCTAAATAAACATGGTAAATGTAGTTGTGTTAAGCTTATGCTCACCACAAAATTATTTTAAAATGATGTTTCCCCGTTCTGTTAATAAAGGGAGAGGCTTACTCAGCTCTCATTCAGCTAGTATGTACCAGAGTGGTAGTTTATACTATTGATCAGACATATTATAATATGAATAATTCAACTTGACTTTAATTTAATCTCAAGATATTAAATATAAATAAAAGAGCTGCAGTGGAAGTAAGTGTAATAATCAAACATCTAAGTTAAACTTCATATAAAAATAAAATAAACAAACATCTAGTACTAAAGATAAAATGAAACTTAAACTCAAATATAGACATGAAATACTATGGCTATAAGCAAAAAAAAAAAATATATATATACATATATATATATATATATATATATATATATATATATATATATATATATACATATATATATATATATATATATATATATATATATATATATATATATATACATATATATATATAAAATGGAGCATGTCCAATTAAGTCCTGGCTTCCAATAAGCTTTAAGTCAAGTCTGCCATGTGTGTTCTTTTTTTTTCTAGCTTTGTGTTCACGTTTCCTTGTAATGGGCCTGATCTCAGTCTCTCAATGACATGAAAAACAAACTTTGCATAGTTCCTGCAGACATGAGCATGTCTAGATAGTGGGTTGTTTAAGTCCTTAAGCCTGATGTCTGAGAGGTGTTTGGTCACTCTTATATTGAAAGGGTTAATTGTCTTTCCTGTATAGAATGACTTCATTTTGTGCAGCTTGCATGGTACACCACAAAGTTGCTATTGTAATTATATCTGTCAGGGCAGACATATTTATTTTCGAGTTTAGAGATTTAAAATAATTATTTTGGCTCATAAAAGCACAGCATCTGTAGGCTAGGGGGGTTGCAATGAAAGTGCCCTCCCTGTAGATCTGTGTATGCATTCATATCTTCTTTCATTTTCTACCCAATGACTAATATTTCTACCTTTTCTATAAAGGAAGGATGATTGAGACTCCAGAACCTGACTGGTAGACTGGGTCCCTTTATGATACTCCAATTTTTGATCATTTTTTTATTGCATGTGAATTCTTGGAATATGTTAGGATCATACTTCTTTTATGTTTGTCATTTCTTTCATTAATATCTGTTTGCACGGCATGTGATAGTTTCCTTATGGGGTTTATATATCTATATCTATATATGAATATAGTTGTGTGTGTGTGTGTGTGTGTGTGTGTGTGTGTGTGTGTGTGTGTGTGTGTGTGTGTGTGTGTGTGTATGGGCATCAGCTGGGTTTAAAGATCCTGTATTTCTAAAATGTTGCCAGCTATGCAGTTATGCGGTACTGGGGAGAGTAATAACAAGACTGAAATATGCGTTTATACTGTTACTGGGGTTTAGCTCTACTGGTCTGAATGCAGCAGCCATAAGTAGGCCGCGGTGGTCTAGCAGTTAGCGTTGTCGCCTCACAGCAAGAGGCTGTTCGGTTCGATTCTCAGCTGGAGTGCCTTCTGTGTGGAGTCTACATGTCCTCCCCATGATCGATGGAATGTTAAAGACATTCCAAGGGCCTTCATCATAGGATGTTGAAGGTATCACACAGTAAACATTCTAACTTGGCTGTTTTTGTTTTTCAGTTTTCACTAAATGGTTTGCCTATGTGACTTGGTTTGGATATTAATTGGAATATTTTGCAGGCACTTTAATCTTTATGGGCAGCTGGTGGGTTTAAAGACCCCATGTTTATGAAATATAACCAAAGTATCCCCTTCTGTTGTGCTTATGAGGTTAATAAAAGGCTGAAATACGCCCATGGTTAGTGGTTTGGCTTTATTGGTTTAATTGCAGCCATAAAGACTTAGTAAAAAAAGTCAGAAGCCATGCAGCTGAAACACTTGATGTCCTTAAGACATCATTTACATATATCCCATCGGTCTTCATCACAGGAGGTCTAAGGTATTACATAGTGATTGTTCAAGCTTGTTTTTTTTTTATTTTGCAGGTTTTACTGCTTGACTTTTTATTTTATTTATTTTTTCTTGCAGTTTGTACTTAAGGAGTTGCCTTTGTGACCTTTGTATCATCTGGTTTGGATGTTAGTTTGGATATTTTGAAAACAACTTAGTCTTGATGAGCATCAGTTGGGTTTAAAGACCCAGTATCTCTGCAGCAGAGCCAAAGTATTCATGTAGGTTCTGCTGATAGGAACAATAATAAGACTAAAGCATGCATGGCTGTAGTTAGTGGAGTTTAGCTTTAGTGGCCTGAATGTAGCAATAAAGACTTGAAAAGTTAAATGTTTTGGGCATTTAGAAACCATGCAGCTGTAGTGATTGATGTCCTTATGGGGCTGTTTGCATATGTTCCCATGGGTCTCCATTCCAGAAGGTCTAATATATCATGCAGTCCAAAGACTGGCTTGTCTGTGTTTTTATTGTAGTTTTCACTGAATGGTTTGTCTGTGTGACCATTTTACCTTTTGGTTTGGATGTTAGTTGGCCTATTTTTCTGGCACCTTAATCATTCTGGATATCAGCTGGGTTTAAAGACCCTGTGTTCCTAAAGTATAGGCAAATTATCCTGTTATGTTCTACTGATGGGGATGATTAAAAAGACTGAAACATGTGTGGCTACAGTAGGGTTCCTATTAAGTAATCAAACTTCCAGAAGGTTGAACACCAGAAGTTCGAACTTGGAAGATCAAAAGTTGAAAATGTTGAAGCCGCGGAAGTCTGAGTTATTTCCCAGGGAAAGAATTTGGTTGGACATTTCTGTGGCTTCAACATTTTCTCCACTGTGGTGCAAAAGTTATGGAATGGGTTAAGGTAAGTGTGTGATTGTGACGGACATTGGGGTTAGGGTGCAGGTAAGGTAATTGTGCGATAGTGATGGACTTTAGGGTTAGGGTGCGGGTAAGGTAAGTGTGCGATAATGACGGTCTTTAGGGTTAGGGTGCAGGTAAGATAAGTGTGCGGTTAATAAACACTCCTTAGTGCCTTATCGTGAGCTTGTTTTTGCCCTGGTGATACCGGTCTGGTGTGGCTGCTTTCTTTGGTAATATCAGTTATTTGCAGCATTTTCTTGTGAGGTGTTCATTATGGCAGCCAGCCCGGTTTCTCCTTCTGGGGAGGAGAGACAGAGGATTATGCCTGTCGACGGATCCAGGTCCGAAGGGGACGGATTTGTTTAGCTCACGGGCCAACTTACTACCCTTATAAATTTATTGACTCCTATTGGTTTAGGTATTAACAATATCTTAACAGAACAACGTAACCTTTCCAAATTGGTAATCCATTCTCAGGACATTCCCCCCATAACTGCTGAAACCGATGGTTCGGTCCGCTTGCGAGTGAACGCAAAACCAGGAAACAGTTCTTCCACTGATTTTAACAGTACTCCGGCTGTGTTTCGGGAGGCTGTTTTACCTTCGAATGTGGAAGTTTCAAGGGGTTCTGAAAATGGGGTTAACAACTGCCCCACTTCGTCCTTTACGGAATGGATGTTTACCAAGCCCAAATTCCAATACGAGGAGCATAACAACAGCCGTGCAGGTGGGGGACATAACTATTTGGAGCTTCAACGTCGCTTTGAGAATGCTCTTTACAGATACAGGACACTGGAGTTGGACAACTTGTATTTACTCGAAAATCTTAACAAAGGTACTGTGCCTAAGGGTTTGAGGGTATACAAATATCCCAACCAGGTTATTCCTGGAAGCGAATTTCATAAAGATCTAATTGAAGCCTTTGACCAATGTGGTCGGAGTGTTATTAAAGCTATTATAAAGAAGAACAGTCAAGAACTTTCTGTGTTACAGCAGGACATTTCTAATTATTTTAAACGTATGTCTGATGATTTACTTTTTGACTCTGCCAAATATTATGATATTAGGAGGGAGGTGGATTTGCATTGTGAGACTGTTTTAAATCATAAATACAAGAAGTTGAGGAGAGATCTCCTAGAATATGAGCAAGGGCGACAGTATCCTAGTCCACCACAAACTAGATGGCATCCATACCAACATAATAGTGAGCAGTCATTTCCACCCAATGGTTCTAATCCAGTTGAAACTGATGAAATCCGGGGTGAAATATTTCCCAATGAGGAGATACAGGGAGAATGTTTTGAGGGGGAACCAGTATTACGTAGGTCGGAACGTATACGTCAGCAGGGACAGCAGTCCCTTAATGATTATCACCCTTTAGACAGAGCCCCTCTAGAACGGAGGGGGGGGTGGGGGGTTTCCCCAGGCATGGAAGAAAAACCGGAGGCAGGATTGGTAGAACCAGAAGAACAGGTTATGACCCCTTTAGGACAGTACACTTTACACATCAAGGATAATTATCACATTTATAATTATAGTGATTTTTTGGTTTCCGATATATGCTTTCAGTTGTTTACAAAAGGCTTCAAATTTGTGCCTAAAAAATGTAGCAATTTGATTCATGCTATTTTGGATTTAAAGCTTTTTATACGCAAGCTCAATTTGGAAAATCTTTTGGGAGGTGTTTCTGGGACTCCTAGTTTTCATTTGAGAAAATCCAGTATTTTTAACCCTCCACTTCACCCACAGCTTAAAAATTTAGAACAAAGGATTGAAAATAGGTTCAGAAAAGAACTGGGTTTGGACCGATTTGAGGCCAATTTAACTGTGCAGGAAAGAGAACTATTGGAAAAGCTTAATAAGGATTTTACCTTGAGGGTCATGGAGCCGGATAAGGGTGGGGGGACGGTTATAATGGATAACCATCTGTACCAGTCCAAGATGTACGATATATTGCATGTCTATGATAAATACACCTCGGCTTCCCTCAATGAAATTCACGTGTCCTATCGTAAGATAGATCTGGCTATTCAGGATTTATTAGACCAGGAGGTGATTGAATTTGATACTTACACCTTTCTCTCTAATCCTGATCCTAGGGTACCCTCGATATTCGGGATACCCAAGGTGCATAAAAATCCCTCAGACCCACCATTGAGGCCTATTGTAGCAGCTCAAGGCTCCAAGACCCATAATATTTCCAAATATGTGGATTGGAAACTCAAAGAGTTGTGGGGAAGACAGGAATATATTCTTAAAGATTCATGGGCCTTTTTACATAGTATATCACCCCATTTGTTTGAGAAAGAAATAGTATTTTTAACCATTGACGTGGTTGACCTCTTTTCCATTATTCCTACCGATTTGGGACTGGAGTGGTTGGAGGAAGCCCTGTGGGAGTGCCCCCATATTAATAACAATGATGTTCATGCTATCATTGAGCTACTAGGACTGGTGTTAAAGAACAATTTTGTTTTTTTTGCTGGTGAATATTTTCATCAGGTAATGGGGGTCTCCATGGGGGCCAATTGTGCTCTGACATACGTGGACATTATTATGTATATATGGGAGAAGAAGTTTATCATGAATAGTTCCTTTTCTAATAATTGGAATTATTACTGTAGATTTCTCGACGATATATGTATTTTTTGGAATGGCCCAGTGGGGGAAATTGAGAAATTTATTCAATATATTCATACCACCACGACATTTTTAAAGTTTACCCATCAAATAACCCATGATAGTGTAAATTATTTGGATGTGACACTTACAAAGGAGGGGGAGGGGGTTAAATCTTGTATTTATAGAAAACCCACCTTCTCCAATGGGTACTTACATTATCTGAGTTCCCACCCACGTTTTCAGAAAAGGGGAATCCTTAAGGGGCAACATGTTCGTGTTTCCCGAATGACCTCTTCGGATCAGGATTTCAGGTTAGAATGTGAAGTATTAAGATCTTTATTTTTGGAAAGGGGATATCCTATCCAAATGATAATGTCTGTACAAGAAGAGGTTATTGCAGCCCGTGACACTAGGTTTGGCCCAATTTTAGGAAAAATGTACACAGGCAATGAAGGGGGTGCCCCTAAGTGTAATGTAGAAAAGTTTCTGGGTAATTTTACCTTTATTACAGATTTTAGTGGTAATGCAACCCACCTCAGAAATATTGTTGAGAAGGAGTGGTACATGTTTCAGGAGTTAACTACTTGGACACATTTAAAGATAGGCAGATTAAAACTATATTTAGGAGGGGACAAAACATGAAAAGACTGTTGGAACAACAGGAGTACCCTTTGCAGACATCAAGAACAAAAATAGGCACATATAAGTGTGGGCGTTGTTCCTCCTGTAAACATGTAATACAGGATAGTCATTTATATTTGGAGAGTCGAAATAGGGACATCAAGGCCATGGGATACTATAATTGTATGTCCAGTGGATTAATATATTTGGCTACATGTCAAAGTTGTCCGGCATTTTACGTCGGAAAAACTGAACGACAATTTAAAAGACGTATATATGAGCATATTTATGACATTGCCAAATTTAAAATTACCAATGCACTGTATAAACATAGCACTGTATGTGAAGGTGCTAAATTTTTGTTTTTTGTAATTGAGACTGTTCCAAGGGATACAAGGGGTGGACCCTGGGAGGCGAGGTTAGCCCATAGGGAAACATACTGGCAGATCCTATTGGAAGCTACCAAAGCGCCTGGGTTAAATGAATCCATTTCTATAGTGCCCTATCTTAAGTTAAAAGCTCAACACATTTAATCAAGGGCTTAGTAAAAAATAAATATTAGTGGAAAATTATTGTTTTTATTTATATGTGATTATGGGTGCTTTGTAACATGTGCATACATGTATTTATAAACTTTTTATTTAATTTTATGTGGTTTAAAATTTTAAAGATGGTAGACAAGTATTTAATTCAAATGTGACAATATAATTGTTTGATTGAATTCATTAAGGGTGGGTATTTAAACTGTGAAATTTTGGATGTGTTTTATCTGATGAAGTCGCTTTTTAAGACGAAAACGTGTGTTGTGCTTGTTGCTGAAGTTTTTTGCACGTTAATAAACACTCCTTAGTGCCTTATCGTGAGCTTGTTTTTGCCCTGGTGATACCGGTCTGGTGTGGCTGCTTTCTTTGGTAATATAAGTGTGCGGTAGTGACGGACCTTAGGTTTAGGGTTAAGATTTGGGTTAAGATTAGTGCACAGATAGTTGTGTATGTAAGGTTTAGTGTAGGTTTATAAGGTTTTTGGTGTGCTTGTGTTGTGTGTGTGTTTTTCAGAACAGCAAATTTTTTCCCTGGGAAAAAATTCACTGTTCTGATGTTTCGATGTTTTCACATTTCAATCATCCAAATTTGAACATCTGTTGTTCAACCTTCTGAAAGTTTGATTATGTAATAGTAACCCGGCTACAATTAGTGGGTTTGGCTTTACTGGTGTCAATGTAACCATAAAGACTTACAAAAATTGTGGTTATTCAGAAACCTTGCAGCTGAAATACTTTGGACCTCCATCACAAAAACTGAACCTTCTAGCCTGGTGTTTTTTATTATTTGTTTATTTATTTATTTATTTGCAGTTTTTGCTGAATGGGTTGGCTGTATGACCTTTGGGTGTTAGTGGGATATTTTGGAGGCACCTTAATCACAGCTGGGTTCAAAGATCCTTTGTTTTGGTATAAAGACACCGTACTTCTCAAATAAAGCCAATTATCTATGTATGCTGTGCTGATAAGATTAATAAAAAGGGACAAAGCATGCATGTCCACTGTAAGGTTTGGTTTTATTGACCTGAATGTGGTCATAAATATTTAACTCATTAATACCTATGCAGTGTGGGATGTCACCCCTCTAGCAGCCAGGACACATCTTGCATTCTGGAGCATTTTCTGAAAAATAAACTTAAAAATTATAAGATAAACAAATGTAAATATTGTGTGAACAATAAAATTTATTAAGACAGTACAAATATCTATGTTATCGATAAGAATTTTTCATTAGAGTGGTAATAGTGTATTTTATAGTCATTCCATAAATACTATAATATATTATAACTCACACAAACCCAAAATTATATTATTTGCTACATTTTAAAAACAAATTGTCATATCATGGAAAGTGTACAACCTAGACATATATAGTTAAAACAGTTTTTTAACAAGGTATAAGAGTTCACATGACAACAAGAAATTAATCCATGAATGTAACTTTCTTGATATATTTACAGAAATATCAAAACATATGCTTCATTCTATAATTAGCAAAATAAATAACATTGAATATCTCTCAAGATGTGCATATGACACAGGGGAAATACCGCCAGCCCATCTAGCTGGAATTTTGCAAATAACAATATGTCATTTCTGAATTTTAACGTGATTTATACAGAAATGTAACAAAAGGAGACACTGCCAGCCCAGCTATCTGGAATTTTGTAAATAATTCTATGTCATTTCTGAATGTTGTTGTTTGTCTTTTGGCTTTTCCCGGTTAGGGGTCGCCACAGTGGAACTCCAGTCTGCTAATGATTGGCAGTAGATTTTCACGAACACCAAGGTGCCAGCTCAACATCCAACCTTCAATGAAGGCACACCCTTACGCATGTCTTTCGAATGCCACCCAACCGTGGAGAGGACATGCAGACTCCACACAGAAGGCACTCCCCGCACTCCAGCCGAGAATCGAACGGGAGAACCTCTTGCTGTGAGGCAACAACGCTACCACTGTACCACTGCGGAATCTATGTCATTTGTGAATATTGATATGATTTATACAGAATTGTATGTTATGTACTGAGCTAAAATGTAACCACAGCATGCTCTGTTGGCTTAGAATAGAAATGTATATAAATTATTGTAATTGTGTACCTGTATATGTTTCAACAGTATAAACTGGGACATAAAAGGTTAACTTGCAAAACCTCAAGAATATAAGTTGTAATTAAATTGTTTTAGGATTGTGCTATAAAAGTTATCTCTCAGTTTTAGTGTAGCAGACACAATGTCTAGAGCTAGAAGTTTTTGTATTGTCTTAGAAGAGAAGCAATTACTATGTTTGACATGCAAAAGTGTTTTATTGTTTTATGAGTTTCAGGATCTGCAAACATCTGAAAGATATGTGCTTTTCACAGAGAGATGCTAAAAATGCTTGTACTTTCTGACAATGCAGGTAGTTTGCGAAGTAAAGTCAGGTGACAAAAAGTGATGTCATCCAAGCTAACCCAGCAGTAATATTTGGTATTAATTTAAGAACTCTCTCAGAGAGAGATTGGGCATTTTGTATTTTGTCTTTGACCTAATAAGAACATCCACTCATCATCACATCTGCAATAGCATTGCTGTAAGTTTTTTAGGGTATAGTAACTCTTTTAGATATAGTTAGGAATATAGTAAAGATTAGTTTACTGTAGATGTTTTCTGTATTTATTTGAGACTGTCCTGCAATGTTGTTTTAAATATTTCCATAATTTTGAACTCCGAAGTCACTGTGAATGCATATCTAGTATTGTCTTGTTCTTTTATGTATTATTAAATACATTTAAACATATCTTTGTGGCTGATATCTGTCAGACATATTTAAGATCAGAGAGTACTTGCATATGCATTTGGGGACACTGTACAATTTATTTTATTTATTTATTTTATTTTATTTATTATTTGTTGACCGGGAAAGTCCAAATAGGCTCCACAGAGCCTATTTTCAGTGGAGGCTCGGGGAGAAATGCTCCAATTGCATGTCTTTAGAATGTGGTAGGAAACCAGAATACATGGAAAAAACCCACGCAAATGCAGGGTGAACATGCAAACTCTGCACAGAAGGCACCCCAACTGAGAATCGAACCTGAGAACCTCTTGCTATGAGGTGACAATGTTAACTGCTGCACCACTCCGGCGCCCTAAGGGTCTTAAAAGTAGCTGATAAGAGTGGTCGGTGGCAGTGGAAACTACCTTATAGTCTGGGGCAGAAGGGGGCATAGCTCGTAGACCTGTGCCAGCCTTTCTCAGGAGTGTCTATGTGTTTTTATATAAGTCAAACCTCAAAGAGTATGTGTGTGTGTCAGCTACTTGGGCAATGACATAAAGCACTGGTTGGACAGAGAGGGTGCTAGAGGTCTTGGCTTGGCCACTCAGCTGAGATCTCAACCCTATAGCTGTGCCAGTGGAGAGTCTTACTGGGGATATGGAGAAAGAGGGAGGAACCAGCCCCAGACTAACTGTGGTCTCTGTGTGCTCTTAAGGGAAATTTCACTTTACTGTATGTGTACTTGTCATCTTCCCAGTGTGTACATCCCCTAGTTGTTGCCAGTGGTGAATATTGAGGCTCCTTAATTACTGGGCCACTGCAGGGGGATCACAGTGCAATTTTTAGAGCAAGTATCAAAGACAGTTTTCTTTAACAACATCTAAGCTTTCACCAGATGTCATGCAGCAGTTAGTAAGTCACTTGTTTTTTGAAGTATTAAGTGCATATGGAAATATTTTTCATAATTACTAACAAATAAATAATATCTCAGATATAGTGTGAAATAAATGAATATTGACAATGAATTTTCCTGTCTCCATTCATGGCATATCACACCATATATTGCAATAACATGTAGGGCTCAATGTTTGAAAATCGCAAATATTAAGTAACAATCAGTGATTAATTTCTCCACTGTAGGACATCCTAAACTAACAATGCTAGTATCATTTTGGTAATAATTTCTTGCACTCCTAATGCTACCTATTATTAATTGGTAAGTCACTTAGTTAACTCAAAAAAGGTTGAGCGCCATAGGGAGTTATGGGTGTGAACTGGAAGTACAAGTGTTATAGGCTTGAATGAGTTAAACAGTAAAAAAGTCACAGGCATTCAAAATCCATGCAGGTGAAACACTTTATGTATTTAAAGGGTCATTTGCATATAGCCCATGCCCCTCCATCACGGGAGGTTTAGGGTACTACCTAGTGAAAACTCAAGCTTGGCTGGGAATGGTTTGTTAGTGTGACCTTTTTACTGTTTGGTTAAATGTTAGTTGGGATATTTTTCAGACACTTTAATCTTTATGGGCATCATCAGGGTTTAAAGACACTGTGTTTCTGAAGCATAGTCAAACAATCTACTTTTACTGTACTTATAAGATCAATAAAAATGTTACAACATGCATGTCCATAGCTAGTAGGATTGTGCTTTACAGGTCTGAATATAGCCATAAAGACAAAAAATAAAAAAAAAGTTATGGGTATTCAGAAACCATGCAGCTTCAATACTTGATGGCCTTAAAGAGTCATTTGCATATCCCATGGGGCCTCTGTCCCAGTCAGTTTAGGGTATCACACAATGGAAACCTGGGTTTTTCTTGCATGTTTTACTGAATGGTTAACCTTTATGAGCTTTTTATAGCCCTGATGTTAGCTGTGATATTTTGTAGACACCTTAATCTTTATGGCCATCAGCTGCACTTAAAGACCCTGTATTTTGGAAGTATTACCAACTCTATATTTAATTTGTATGTTCATCTCTGGTGGGGTTTGGTGTTATTGGCCTAAATGTAACTGTAAAGGTTTACAAAAATTACAAAGTCATACGGATTCAGAAACCATGCAGCTAAAGCACTTGATGTCTTTAAGAGTTCATTTGCATATATCCAATGGGCCTCCATCCCAGGAGGTTAAAGGTATCATCCAGTAAACATTCTACCTTGATTGTGTTTTTACTAAATGGTTTGTTTGTGTAATGTTTTTTACCCTTTGGTTTGGATGTTGGCTGGGATATTTTGCAGGCGCATTCCTCTTTATGGGCATCAGCTCGGTTTAAAGACATTGTGTTTGTAAGATAAAACCAGATTCTCTGGTTATGCTGTTTTGATGAAGTTAGTGAAAAATCACATTCATCGCTAGTCGGGTTTGGCTTTATTGATGTGAGTACAGCCATAAAGACTTAAAAAGTAAAAAAAGCCATGGGTATGCACAAGCCATGCAGCTGAAACACTTGCTGTCCTTAAAGAATCATTTACATATATTCCATGGACCTCCATCACAGTCAGTTTAAGGTATCATACAGTGAAAACTCTATCCTGGCTGGGGTATTCTTGCCATTTTTACTGAATGGTTAGTCTGTTTGGCTATTTTAGCCTTTGGTTTTGGTGTTAGTTGGAATATTTTTCAGGCAATGTAATCTTTATGGGATCAGCTGGATTTAAAGAACCTGTGTGTCTGAAATCTAGCTAAATTAGCTATTTATGTTGTCTTGATGAATTTAATAAAAAGGTTGAAATATGTGTGTTCACTGTTCATGGGGTTTAGCTTTCTTAGTTTGGGTGTAATTCCAAAAACATACAGTTGAAACACAAGAAGTTTAAGGTAACACAGTGAAAACTCGAACTTGTCTGTTTTTTTCTTAATTTTTTTATCTTATGCCTTAGATATTAGTTGGGATATTTTGCAGGCACCTTAATCATTATGGGCACATGCTGGCTTTAAAGACCCTAACCTTCTGAAGTAAGGCCTAACTATCTACTTATCCTGTGCTGATGACATCAATAAAAAAGCTAATACATGCACAACCACAGCTAGTCGAGTTTTATTTTAAGATATCACACAGTGAAAATTCTAACTTGGCTAGGCTTTTCTTGCAGTTTGCTTATCTATCTATCTATATATGTGTATATATATATATATATATATATATATATATATATATATATATATATATATATAGAGAGAGAGAGAGAGAGGGGGGTGTATTGAAATGTAAAACTGAAGACATGGAAATAGTCACTATTGTTAGTATAGCATTTTTATAACTTGTAATACTGTTTCTTTAAGACTGCTACATTTACATATTAGCTGCATAAAATTTCCACAGGAATTGCTGTTAATGAGAAATGATTTAATTAGAACGGTGTATAATGGTGGGCTGCAGCTCTGTTAGAAGCTGGCCTTCAAATACAGACAAAGTTTGTGCGTGGAAGAGCAGCTCTGTAAGAGTGCTGCAGCAATGGAGAAAATATCTTTGTTTTTTTTCTCATTTCCAGGACTAACAGAAAGATCCTTTACGAAGTTTCTGATGCTTCACACACATACACAAAAAGAGTCTGAAACAATATTTTTCTTCTATTCAATACGTCTTCATTATTTTGATGGCCTGGTGGTCTCTACTGCATTACTTTATACCATATTGGTGAAGAACACAAGCACATTTGGCATCATTTTTTCCATACAAAAGACCAGTAGCTAACCAATATCCCCCTGGCTGGAGGAAACAGTAGTGCTGAGGTCTGGGAGTTTTGTGGAGGTGTATCTTTGTTCCTGTGCAAAGATGATGACTACAGATCAACCGCTTCAGACTATTGATGTTCCACGTGAGGGGATGATGACAACCGCCATGTCCATGTCAAAGGCAGTTCTGTCTATTAAGCAACTAACTAGGGAGGAAGTCCTTGTGGCATACTGATAAGCCCTTGAACTAGACCCCCCATCAGAAGTGATGGGACTATGAGTCTGATTTAAAGTCCTCTCAGCCACTTAACTAGAGAACCTTTAAAAGCCTTCATGGACATAGAAGGGACAGAATATCAGGACTGTGATAAGATTAAAAAAGCACTGCTAGCACAAGCTGGTGTTACCTGTGAGATACAAGCCCAGAAGTTTCGCAGCTGGACATTTTCTATTAATAAAATGGTAAGATCACAATTCTTATTCTTCTTTCAGCTGCTCCCATCAGGGGTCACCACAAGATCACAATTATGTATTTAAAACATGTACATCAACTATTATTCAATCCTGAGTGTTTAATATAGTAAAAATAAAATGATGGAAATATTAAGCATTGTTTAAATTTAAAAGAGCTCTGTCTGATACTTTGAACAAGTAAATGTTTCAAACTGACCCTAAGGGCGCTGAAATGTTGTTGTACTAATAGAAATATTGTTATGCAATGAAACTGTAAAAACTGAACAATGTATATCTACAATAAAGAATGAGATGAAAGTCTGGTGACAAACAGAAAGCATCATTTTAAATGTTGGAAAATAAGATCACCATCCTTCCTGTGGAAACTTTAACTGGTGAACAGCGTACTGTTTATGATGTTCAGCTTATGGAATGTGATAAAATGTCTGCCAGGACTACTAGACTCAGGCACTATGGTCATGCTTATAAAGGTAAAGTTTATAAAAAGAAGTCTTTACTAAAAAGCAGTTGAAGTAGTTTGCATTCATGAAGATAAGAATCGTCATCCAATTTCTCAAGTTGAAAACAACTAAAATAAAAACTAATTCATTGTGATGCTGCAGTTTTCAATGTAACACATGATATGATAATAGGCAAATATTTCCCCAATTAAAGATGTGGGAAGGCAATGGGAAGAAGGTGCTTCTTCTGATAGACCTATTTATCAGTGTCAACAGAACAAACATGAATAAGTATACAGATACACTTTTGTCTAAATTGTAAAAGGCAGTACCCATCAGACATATTCATAAGAATGTATAAACCAAAGATCAAGACATAATGTTTGAAAGCTGTAATGATTCAAACATTTGATTAAGGATTAAGAGAGAGAGAGAGAACCTATATTATTTAAAGGGATAAATCAGTAAAATTCTAAGACAGAGCAGCCTGCAAGAAGAGAACCAGTAGAATGAAAGGTGTTACACAATAAAATATTGCAACGTATTTTGTTGCAAAGCAGGGGTGGCCACGGTGGTGCAGTGGTTAGCATTGTCACCTCACAGCAAGCGGTTCTCCAGTTCGATACTTGGCTGGGCTGCCTTCTGTGTGGAGTCTGCATGTCCTCTCTGTGGTTGTGTGGGTTTCCTCTGGGTGTTCCGATTTCCTCTCACATCCCAAAGACATGCTGCAGGTGGATTGGACACTCTAAACTGGTCCTAGGTGTTAGTGCGTGTGTGTGCCTTCTGTGGAAGGTTGGGTGCCGGGCTGGCAACTTGACACTGTAAAACTTCACTGCCAATCATGAGCGGACAAGTGATCCGCTGTGGCCACCCCTAACTGGGAAAAAGCTGAAAGAAGAAGATTTTGTTACAAAGCAGAGAGTAGAAGTGCCATGCCTGAAAGTGTTGTAGAGCAGGAAGTATAAATGGTTAGCAGATAGGAAAGGAAAGATTCACTCCCTAATAGGGACCATTCTAAAGGAATGGAATTAGAAAGTTTAGAAAGTGTGCAACCTAAGCAGAATCCTAAAGTTTCTGTCAAGCTAAAACAGGAGAACCCCAGAAATGGAGAATTCTCAGTAGGTGAATAGCAAGAATGACAGCTGTAGTAATAAGAAAAGACTTCACTAGAGTGATGAAAGTAGAAGAAACAGTACTTAGAGTTCTTAACCTGTTTTGATTAGTGTAAAATAGGAACATCAGATAAGGAAAGGGTCTAGGCAGCAGGCATCTATAAGGAAAAATGTAGAAGCTAAAGACAAATTCAGTGCAAATGAAGAACAATATAAAGAAGAAAATGAAAGTGAGGGCATGGCGCTCAGTCACTCTAGACAGAGGAGTAGCAGCCAACAGAAGAAAAGAAAAAGGAAAGTATTGTGTATACTGAGAGACAAAATAACATTGAACAGCACTTCAGTAATACTCCTGTTGAGCCGAAATACATGAACACTAAACAGATATAAGTGTGATCTTACATGATACTGTCCATTCACATCAAACCGAATCACTTTCGGACTGTATGAAATGTTGGCATCATAGCTTTCTCAGAGCCAGAACTACTCCCCTGTCTCTTATTACGCCCCTTGCTTGTCTCTGCAGTTTAGAACTTGTTTTCCACTTGACTCCCAGGATTCTTACAATTGATGAATAGTGTGCCTGGTACAAATTACATTAAAGTTGAATCCTGCAGGAATAGCCTTCTCACTTTTGAAGGAAAGAGGCAAGGGAAGGAAGAGAAAATGAAATAAAATAGAAATCAAGAGGAGACAGGCCTAAGACAATCAGATAGGCCTACTCCTCCTAAACTGCCTAGAACAGTAATCTCGTTTTCTAAAGTAGAACAGCCTTGAGTTTACTCAGATACCCCCATAGGTGTTATTCATATTGAATTAACTGTTGTTCTAGATCACACTCCAAAGAAGCAACACAAGGAGATATTGAGATATAATAGAGTCTTATCCTCCATAAACTCCAACTATGAGTTCAGCAAATCAGAAAAGACACTTTCTTCACACGTGGATAGAAAATGGATGGTGAAAAACTTGACCATGGCCCAAATTGAGTTTGATATCACCTCTTTCGCCTCTGTAGCCAAGGTGGCTATAGAAGGATGCATCCTAAGGCTATCGTATGCTCCTTTCCCAGGGTCAGTAGTCCTAGAGTGGGGAGACATGCTTATACCTTCTATATCAGCATCAGCGATCTTGCAACAATAGAATCACAAACTTTAGTACAAGTGGCCTCAACATCAACCACTTCAGTGCCAAGGACCACTAGGTACCCATGGAGTCAATCTTGGTAGCATGATCCCAGGATCAGCTCCAATCACCTCTGGGCCATTTCTGGTGACAGCATCATCAGATCTTCATCCATACTGGCCAAAACCATCCTCCATGCTGGTCATGACTTCTGTGCATGGAGATGTTCAGACCATGGTATCAGTTTGATGGTTTGGGGGTTGACACTGGTTATGCTTCCAAATGCCTTTGAGCTAGTAGTATCAACTTCAACATTTGAGATTTGGAAAACTTAACAAGACAACCTTCTATACAGATAGTGGAGAGGCATATTTTATTTTTATTCCATTCTGTGCCACCACTCACTTTGGAGCCTTGGACCTGTCATCTGTGTTTCATCAACAGCCATTTCTGAAAGGCCATTTTATATCACACTGATCAGAATACTATCCTTTGAGACATTTAGATGAGTCTATGTCAAGTTTTACAAGGAAACTTAGGTGCAAGAAGAACTTTAAAACTCTGTCAGAGTCACCCACCCAGGATACTGATCTGGATGACCAGGAGGGTTCACCATTATCTACTCCAAAAGACCCCAAATCTGGATTGATACTGAAATTAATGAGGCACAGATGATCCTGACCAGTTCATTCCCATTTTCTAAAAGGATATACTGCAAGAGGCCTTTCAGATTATGCCACCTATGCCATAGGTGACCCCTCCAACTCACTGCATGATAGACCTCATTGTGGAAAGCGCTTGACAAAAATCCCATGAGAATGAGCCCATCCCAAGAATACCAAACAAGATTATCCGATCTCTCAAGAACAGTCTTCATTAAAGTAAGGTTCCCCTTGCTGACTCAATAGTAGAAGTGTCAGTCACCAAAAGGAAGCCCCTAGTAAGCTCTCAGTGCTATGTCTATCAGACAGGGATTCTATAGAAATGAATCAGATAGGGTAGCTTACCTTCATGTCACATACATTCACTACTGTGGCACTTTACCTTATAAACAGAACTTGTTTTCAATGTAAATTGGCAGAGATGACCACTTACTCAGTGAAAAAAATTCTCATAGTGACTTACATCATCAGATACAGTCATAGGTGGAAACTATGTAAAACTCTATTTTGTTCTCCAGGTGGCATATTCAAAATGCAATATATGGAATGGGAGGACAGCTGGGATTGGCATCACCAGGAGTCAGCAGGCCTGGCTTAGACTGTGTGGTTTTGTGGAAAACTTTAAGGCAACCTTCACTGATGCCTATTTTCATGGCTCCTCCATTTGAATTGAACGTGAAGGAGATACTGATTAAGGGTGAACGGGAGAAAATACTTGCAGCTGTTGGTGTCAGGTTTACTGCTCCACCATGGTCCTTCTTCGAGAACCAGAAGGGTGCTAAAAATGTGTGGTAAAAAATTCGAAAAGAGCTCTAATAGCAACACCCGCATATGAGAAGGTTTCTATAGCAGGCACCACCCCACATGCAAAGGAGGATTGCAGAATCAGGTGTTCTTTGTACTTTCCAATGGAAAGCAACAACAGCACCCTTGAGAACTTGCTCAGCTGTCCACTCTGGGAATTGGAAGTTTACTGTTCTTATGTTTAGAAGTGTGTCTAGCCATCATGCAAACCAGATGGATCAGGGGCATTATATCAAGATGTTTTACAATAGCCTTTTAACATTCCCCATGACATTTCCTCCACTAGCAGATATTCTGTCACACCAAAAGGAAGCAGACAATTTGCAGCTGCACAACATTCTAGAAAAAAGAGCCATTCAGGAAGACCAACCAGATAAGCTAGGATCTGGGGTTTATTCTACAATCATTTTATTTCCCAGGAAACCAAGGACTTCAGTCCAATTTCAGACCATAGCAACCTATACCAATACATACATAAACTAGTTCTAGATGATTTTTGTGCTCTCAGTCCTCCTTGATTACATGAAAGAGATGAGATGTATTCGCTAGATCTCCAGCATGTTTACATGCACATAAAAACAGCCAAAGATTGCAGAAAAGTCCAGTGTTTTTGCATGGGAGCCAGTCATTATCAATTTGGAGCTCTGTCACACAGTCTCACTATAACCACCAAAGTGTTCCCCAAGTGCATGGCAGCAATTTCAGCTCACCTGAGACAGCTGGGAATTAGAATCTTGATGTACCAGGATGATTGACTCCTTATCTCCCCTACAAGGGAATTGTTCATACATTCAGGTAACTGCTTACTTTGATTCTGTCTGCCCTTGGAGTCATTGTAAGATCTTGCTTTCTTAGGCTGACACCTGGTCAGCTATCAGAAATTGGCCAAACTACCAGAAGACATAATAATATCACTGCAATCCACATTCAGTCTCCTTTTGCATCATCCTGCTCCAACGGCCTCTGTTATTCTCAAGGTTCTTTGGCTTGTGGTAGCTATGACTCACTAGGTATCAGTTGTAATATTCCACATAAGTGTCCTGCAATGCATCCTTTATATTCAATGGCCTCAGCTGGAGGACCCCATGGACCAGATCGTTTGTCCATCCGGAGCATGTGGAAAAGATCTACAGTCGGGGATATTCCAAACACAATTGAACAAAGGATGTCCTTTTGCACCTCCACTTCCATTGGTCCCAGACCTCATGGAGCACATATACCCTGCAATGGTGGATTGGGGGCATTATTTAGAGCAGTCATCACAAGGGACATCATGAAAACAACATCATTATGCTGCAGATGAGGGCAGTTGTTCAAGTGTTTCAGACAATATGTCATTGGTGTGTTACCTCAGCAAATAAAAGAGAACCAAATCCTACCACCTCTGTCAAGAAGCAATAATGGTCCGAGAATGAGTAATAGACTCATAATGCTTTCTAACAACAATGCACAACCCATGTCTGCCAACTCATTAATGGGCAGGCTTAGCAAGTGCATACTGACTTCATAGGCATGGTCCCTAGGCCTGTTGAAAGCACAGATGATATTCCACTGCCAAGAAAAGTCCTGCTACAACCTGTTTGCATCCCTGACTAGAACCAGATGTTCCAATTTCTTCTCCTGCATCCTTCTTCAGGAATAGATCTCTTGGGATACTTTTGTTCATTAATAGCCAATGGGGCTTCTGTGTGCCTCCCTTCCTTCCCCTGATAAGGACATTCATATATAAAATCACATTGTGCAAAGCCAAAGCAGTTCTCATTTTTTTTGGCCCCAATAAGCATGGCTCTCTCTTCTTTGGTCTCACTTGAAGAAGAAGGCCTTACTTCTAGACCCTCATTTGGGCCTTTTAACTCATCCATTTGGCAACACTCACTCAACTTCATGGATTCTCCTATTTCTCTGATAGCTATGTACACAGCTTACTCTCCAGGGATGGTCCAAATCCGTTCTGCAGCCCAAAAACCCTCAAGGAAAATTAACAAGGGTAAATAGACTAAGTTGTACCAATCAGGAAACGGCTCCATCTACAGCCTCTATGCATTCTATTTTTCAGTTCCTGTTAAACTCATTTGTTAAAGCTTCTAGTTTCCTAACCAGAAGTGTACACTTGCCAGCCATCTCAAATTATCATGAAGGATTGAAATCCTCTTCCTTGGTAGTCCAAAAGGCTTGCATAGCCTTTTTAAGAGGCAGCTTTCTGCAGAGACCCCACACCCATTGAGGATCCTGTTTCTCCTGGGGATCTCAACTTCATTTTAGAAACGTGCATAGACATCCCCTCGAATCTCCCAAAAACAACTCATCAGGGCACTACCCTAGGTTAAGAATACTACTTCTGTGGGACTGGATAACATACCAGGCTACCTACTGTTTAGCCTGAGACATGACTTTTCAAACCTACCCCCAATAAAGGTTATTCGATATCAGCTACCAAACAGCCTTCATGGCAGACACATATTGGACAGCAACAGTCATCCCCTTACACAAATTTGGGGCATTAATAGACTCAGATCCATAAGACTGAACAGTCACTTCTGTAAGGGCTATGGAAAGGATCATTATGGAATTAATAAATAAAGACATAATTATACTACAGACTCTCTACCCAGCCCAGTTTGGATTCATCAAGGGCAGATCCTGCCTACTTAACCTGGTCAACTTCTTCAAGACGGTTGCCAAAGCAATGAATGAGGGTAAATCAGTACACACTACACACCTAGACTTCGCAAAGCCATTCAAGACAATTCCTAAAACAGGTATCATAGTTAAACTCTCACAGCTAAATGTAAATGCCTGTGTAACTCATTGAATAGCAAATTAGCTTAGAAATAGAACCCAGGAAGCTATGAAGAGTAGCTCTACCTTCTCCAAAAGAT
>NC_056744.1:1406497066-1406509566 GCF_019279795.1 Protopterus annectens
TTGATGTAGCATTATATTTTCTTATTCATGTGCAACTGCCTGCTGTTTGTCTGATGCAGATGAACAAAGGAGGACAATCTTAACAACTGCAATCCTACACTGTCATGCTGCTATGTACAGTATTCTATGACTGTCTGGAAGACTTGTGTGTTTTTGCTGTTATTATTGATTTATTTATCTTTCTGTGGGTATTGTATTAAATATCTTTTTTAAATTGAAATGTTACACTGTTGTTCTTGTTATCTTTGTTTCTTATGTACTCTCTGGTGAGTTGATGCTCGGAATTTCATTTAGGCTGCAATTGTGTAGTCCCACATGACAATAAAGTTTGTTTTGACTTTTGACTTTGACTTAGTCTCTTAAAGTAAAGGTTTAATCTTTTTCTGTGATATCTTTTATAACTAAACCACCTTTTAAGAAGTATAAGAAAACTCAAAAAGTTTTTTAATTTAAGTTTGCAAGTGTTATTATGTTTCTATTAAGGAGAATGAGCCCATGGAAGTTATCCTTTTATTAATGTTAACTGTGAGCTAAATATATGCTTTATATAACTTAGCAGATATACGTCTCTGCTACATAACAATGATAATGGCAATTGGTCACAGTGCTCTTAGTTTTATGTGCATCTTGGAATTAGTCCCAGTACTGTATGTGCACTACTTCCTTAGCCAATAGAGTGAGCTGTAATGTGTTTTCTATGGCGAAAGCAGCTGCAGATGTTGGAAGCAGTTTAATTGTAATAGGCCATTACATAGGAGAATGCTTTATGTTTTTTGTCAATCAGAGTAATCCAATAACTTCAAAAAGCAAACAGGACTCAATGCAGTTTTATTTGCATTTCGAAATGAAGTATTGATTTTATAGAAGACGTTTTATTGATTCTTTCTATTGCTGTCTTTTGCAATCATATATTTTTGCTCTCTATTGTTTCCTTGCTTTTATAGGCATATTGTGTATACAAAATGACTTGCAAATTATCAGGCCATTATTGTGCAGGATTTACTGAGCTGTTTACAGTAAAATTCCTTCATATAAATTTAAGTTATGCTTTCTTGGTCCTTGACCTCGCTTTTGCATAGATGTGTAGTGTACGTGTGCATTATCCTGTTAACCTGTTTAGATATCGGTCCTTAAAAGTATAGGTTTTCAGCATACATCAGTGTATTATCGTACTGGTTTATACTCTGTGTATTTGTTTCATTTCCTTATTCATCCTGTGCTACCTGTTTTGTTCAATTCAGGGTCATGGGAAGTTGGGACATATCCCAGCAATCATTCAACAAAAGGCAAGGTAAATTATGCTCGAATACAGAATGTAAACGCACAAACACACACACACACACACACATACACACACACACACACACACACACACACACACACACACACACACACACACACACATACACACACACACACACACACACACACACACACACACACACACACACAAACACACACATGAGGGGGACAGCATTAGAGAACCAAGCATTGTGAGACAGTACTGCAAACCACTGGACCATTTTGTTGCTCTTAAATAAACAAATGCCATACAGACAGTAAAGTAAGATTAATCTCAAACTTAGGACTCCCACTACCTGCAGAGAGACAGAGAGACCATGATATGAATCTAAATCTCAAAATGCACTTGCTCAAAGCACTCCTTAAAATGGAGAACATTGACATTTGTACTGTAACAAAGACGTGGTTCAAGGCATCAGAAAGTACCCCTGCACTACCAGGCTATAACTCATTCCACACCTTTCGGCCTCAGAACTTGGACCGAAGCTCCAAAGGCAGTGTTATCTCCATAAAGGATGTGCATACCTCCAGACTTGTGGCCCAACATAACACATCAGAGATACTTCAGGTGCAGATAATATTGGGTAAGACAGCGATTCAGGTCATAGCCTGCTATAGGTCTCCAACCATGTCTCAATACTCGCACTCCACATTCCTAAGCACCCTGCAGAATATTAGGGTCCAACCTAACACTCATACTGGGTGACTTCAATTACCCCTCCATTAACTGAGTAAACTACTCATGTGCCAATACACTTGCCCACCGTTTCCTGGAATCCATTAATTCCAATGTCCTGGACCAGCTCGTTCTTACCCCCACTAGACGTAGCAACATCCTTGACCTAGTCACTACTAACATGGGCAACTGTTGCTCTACACCAATAGTCAACTCCTCCCGGGTTAGGTCTGACCACAAACTAATCACATTGGAAATCCACATTCCCCCCCTCCCTGCAAAGGTAACCACCATGAAAAACTTCTCCAAAGCTAACTTTGGGCTCCTAAAAACAGAGGTGGACAACTTCACGGCACCCATGCAAATGAACAATATTTGCATAACTGCCAAATCATATACCAATGCACTGCACAAACATGTACACAAATGCATGGATCTCACAATACCTAGTAGAACCAAGACGCTCTCCTCCAAAAAAAGGAAGCCAGTTTGGGGGTCCCCTGCCATAAACAAACTCTTCTACAAAAGGAGGAAACTGATGTGGAATAAGGTGAAGTCCCACAACTGCAAAAACTCCCTTATCAGCCTCAACAAAAAGTTGAGATCCCTCATCAAATCCTCTAAAGCTAGCTATGAAAACAGAATTGCACCAGATAGTAAAGACAACCACAAGGCCTTTTATAGTTATGTAAAGAATCTCCACAGCAATACCCAGATTTGCTCTGAGCTACTGCATAATGATACATCCTATACTGAGCCAACAGATATTGCCAATATACTGAACAACAGATTCAGTGCCAACTTTATCAGTCCCCCCCAAAGGACCAATCACAATACCAGTAGATTTCCATTCACCCAGTATTACTGATGCACAGGTTAAAACAGCACTGTTCAAGGCCAAGAATACAGCTTCTATGGGACCTGACAATATCCCTGGCTGTGTTCTACATGAACTACAGAATGAACTGGCACCTCACCTGTGTGCCCTGTTCAATCATAGCCTCACCTCAGGCTTTGTCTCTACCGAATGGCGCACTGCTACAGTCATCCCTCTCCACAAAGGAGGAGTGACTACAGACCACTGAGAAATATCGCCTCACTAGCCTGATGAGCCTGATATGCATAGCTATGGAATGTATCATTATGGACCTAATAAACAAGGATATAGGGAATCTCCAAACTCTGGATCCCACATAGTTTGGTTTTGTGCAGGGTAGATCATGCCTGCTCAACTTGGTCGACTTCTTTGAGTCAGTCACCAGAGCTGTGGATGAAGGCAAGGTGGTTCATACAGCCTACCTTCATCTGGCCAAGGTCTTTGATACCATTCCCCACTCAGGAATCATAGAAAAACTCACTAAGCAAGGCATCAACCCCTATATCACCATGTGGGTTGCAAACTGGCTCACAGGTAGAACCCACAGTGTGAAAGTAGCTGACTCCAAGTCAGACTGCTGACCAGTCACGAGTGGAGTCCCACAGGGTTCGTTCCTGGCTCCTCTCCTGTTTGGTATCTACTTCTCTGAAGTCCAGGCCAACACAAAGGGACTCTGGCTGACAAAGTTCGCAGACGATTGCAAGTTGGGAGCTATTATTAACTCCCCAAGTGATGTTGACATCCTACAGAAAGGTCTCACTGAGACCAATGACTGGTGTCAGAACCATGGCCTTAAGCTCAATGCCAAAAAATGTGTTGTCATCCCCTTTGGGAAAAACCCAGTTCCCATGAATTACCACATCAATGCTAGTCCACTGAACACAGAAAACTTTATGAGAGATCTGGGAACACAGGTTCACAGCAACCTCTCTTTTGACCACCACATTGCCACTGTAGTCAGAAAGTCCTTCTATGTGGCGCATCTCATTACTAAGGGTTTTGCATCCAGGAAGAAAGAGATCATTGTCTCTCTCTACTCTTCCCTCATTATCCCAGTCATTGAGTACACTGCCCCATTTGGCATGTACCTCAATAGACACCTGCAACAACTGGAGAGGCCACAAAAGTACCTCACAAAGAGGATCCTAGGCCTTAAACACTTGTCCTATATGGACAGACTCAAAAAACTCCAACTATTCTCTGTCTCATATCACCTACTTAGAGGTGATCTCTGCTTGACTTACAAAGCCATGTCTGACCCAGCTCTGTTAGAAATGCTACATCTAAAAAAATCCCAATCCCCTCCGCACTACACGGTCCAGAGACCTCAACTTCATTGCCACGATCAACAGAACATGCTGGAGGGACAGGTTCATAACACAGAGACTGCCCATGCTATGGAATAGACTTCCCATACATGTCAAACAGAGCAATTTACTGGCCCTCTTCAAGAGAAATCTTGATAAGTGGATGGGAAATAAAAAATTCACCCCAGGGATCACTTCAGTGGCTCTACTCAAAAGAGGCACTGGGAACTAAGATCGGGTGGCACAATGCCAGGGTAATCCTATGGGCTAGGCTTGTAAAGGCTCCAGGGCCATTAGCCTGGAACACACCTATGAACCTATGAACCTTGGAGCTATGAGGCAGGAGCATTACTCTACTGCTGTGCCATTCTCCATATGAAGAAATTCATGTCATTGTCAAAGCTGTATCACAGCACCTATGAACTGATATTAGGAAAAATGTTCCATGGTAAATGTGACAACTTATGTCAGAATTAAGCAGACTGTTGACAATATGGAGCGGTGCTTGAAGAACAAGCACCACTTCTAACTTCCTGCAGACTTAATTCAGAAGGGTAAGCAGCTAAACTTGTATGCTTGTTTTGTCATTGTAGGTCATTTATGCAGCTCATACACCATAGATTGCAGTTGGTAAAGAAAAAAGCACATTTGCTGCTCAGCAACAACAAATGGAAGCTTACAGCAGCATGGTGGCATATTGTTGTCTGCCTAACAGCCAGGGTATCCAGGGTTTGGGCCCACCTCTGGGCACTGCTGATGTAAAGCTTGTATATTTTGCAGAGCACGTATATAGTTTCACTCTAATTTTCACCCAAAGCATACAAGCTGGTTATGTACATATTTATGTATGTGTTCTGGATCTGTTGATTCCTGAAAATGGTACTTGATCAGTCCACCTACCTGGTTAACAAACAAACAAAAAAATCTAAACTGTCCACATATACATATGTATGTCTCTTGAAATATTGAATGATCAAAGGATATATAGACATGTATCTATATATATATATATATATATATATATATATATATATATATATATATATACATATATATATGAATTAGCCTTCATTTGGTCAAATAACATGAATGTTGACCTCCTGAAGGTAAACCAATGTATAATGAAAATGGAAACATTGACTTTCTAGTACACATGTAGGTTGCTTCTCACAGTATACAAATATTATTTAAAAAAAAAAAATTCCCACAATGTGCCCACCTTACACTCACTAATTATGTATACTAACTCTTGGGATTGCACAATCCTCAAGAAAAGGGACTATTCCCCTACCTGAGGAATGTCAATCTTGCAAACCCATCAGCTATCTGTATAATTGACCTAATGCGGTCGATTAAACAAATGTCGATCAAACTCCCTGTCAGCCCATACACACACACACACACACATATATATATATATATATATATATATATGTATACACACACACACACACACACACACACACATATATATATATATATATATATATATATATATATATATATATATCTATATCTAAAATGTTTGCACTTTTAACCTGGGACTTAGGTGAAAAGGGAATATGATGACCAGTTGTCTTAACTGCTTAAAAATAAATAAAACAAAAATCTGGCAACACACAGAATATAAACTCATGTAAAAAGTGCTCAGCTCATCAAACAAATGATCTGCCCACATGCTGCTACATATTGTAACATAACAAACGTTTAAAGCAGGCACACATCCTATTTCAATGTAGCTTACAGATTTCTATTTTTTTAAGAAAAAAACATAAATCAGGCCTTAGTACATTTAAACCCAAAGCAAATGCAATTTACAATCAGTTTTGCAATATGATAACCAATGCTGGAAAGCAAGACCAGGCATCAAATGCATTTTCAGGGTGGCTTTATAAGACTTGATGATCTAGCAGAAATACATGAGCACCACAACTTTGTAAATGTGTTTCTTCACTCCTGGTAAAGGAAACATCCACCAATATGGCCTTGTGTGGAATACACTAATGTAGCATAACATCGAATTAAGAAAATACATAGTATGACTGGTTAAACCATAAGCTGCCTTCCAAAGGATTGGCACAACCCTGTGGAATGAGCCTAGTAAAGCACAAGAAACCAAAAAATATAACACCTAAATGAAGTGCAGTACAGAGTCGCCATATAAGTGAGCAGTATTGGCTAAGAATCAAAGTAAAGAGCAGATAGATAAGTGCAGCTGTAAAGGGTAAAACAAAAGTATGCAGAATGCTAAAAGTAAAGCATCCAATTAAAAGCAGTACACTTTGGCAAAGGCATACAGGTTATCATATGACACATATGTTGCAGATAGTAAACAAATGTATGTGCATGTTACATAATGGAGGTGAATACATGAAATAAAGGTCCTATACTCATGTAAAGAATTCTTAGCATGCAAATTAGGTGTATACCAATGCCATGTTAATATGCAGGTATATGATATGCTTTATATAGGAATATTGCAGATTATGCAGGGTAACTGAGGATATTAAAAAAAGTCAAAAATTTTTGGTGATGAGGCATGGCATACAATATCACCAGCATCACAGCAGTTATGTAGGGAGTCGGATGTATGTGAGGGGAACACATAGTGTTCACACTCCAATGAGTGGAGGAGATAGAATAGTCGAATTTGGAAGAGTGTAAATATGGGTTTCACACCCGGAAGAGGGAAAAGGATGGAAAGGGGAAGCTCAGAGTAGCAAGGGATTTTTTGTTGGGGGGTATAGGCCCCACTTTTGTTTTTGAGCAAAGAAGGACTAATGATAGAGTACAGGTTGGTCAGGAAGAAACATAAAACATAAAGAACACCTCGTAAAACAAGCAAAAGGTGCTATTGGTCAGGAAGAAACAAGTAACATAAATAACACAAGCACAAGGTAGTATTGGTCAAGAAGAAACATATAACATAGAAAATACCACATAACACAAGCACAAGGTGGTAGAATGCAAAAGACGCAGGATGTGACACATGGACAATAAACATACAGAGAATACAGAAGGCATCGTGAGAAGTAAACAAAACATGAGAAGGGTACAGGCTACACATAGTCCACATTGCTAACAAAGATAAAGTAATGCACCAATGCACACAACATCATTGCTATGGTGTTGCCCTCTGTGTGTGTTACCACCTTACAGTGGGATCAGGAATGACTGATGGCATGGTATGTGGAGCAATACCTGTTAAAAAAGAGTACCACAGTATAGACACACATCTGAAACTGTACACATGCCAGTAAGATAGCAAGTGTGAGGGGAAGGGGAGAGCTGCACTGGCCACAAAGAGATAGGGACTGCAATCAAGAGTTCCAGCATTCTTTTTTCTGTACTGAAATTCCAGTACAGAACACTTGAAGTTTTTTTTTTTTTTTTTTTGATTTTCATTTGAAGCGCTCAGGTACAAATGTACTAGCTGGCTTTCTACAGTAAAACCCAAAGCACTTTTTTTTTATTGAGCTGAGGGAGCCATGGGTCTGGCTGTTGTGGCAAGACTATTGGTACAAAAGTGCCAGTTGAATTTCTACAGTAAAATTCAAAGTCCTTTTTCTTTTCCTCTTCAATTGAAGAAATGGAGAGGCTACACTGTTTTGGAGACTGGCACCAGGCACAGCACTAGATGAGCAAGCTACAGCTCTGACAAGTGTCCAAGTTCTGCAGCTCTGGACAAGTATACAAA
Source organism: Protopterus annectens (assembly GCF_019279795.1). Taxonomy (NCBI): domain Eukaryota; kingdom Metazoa; phylum Chordata; order Ceratodontiformes; family Protopteridae; genus Protopterus; species Protopterus annectens. The sequence goes on from NC_056744.1 coordinate 1,406,504,926, forward strand.
TAGCATAATTTGCAAGTAAGGCAGAGCCATCATGTATGATCACCAAAGCAGGTGGGAGGTAAACAGCTGTCCACTAAGCCACATTAAAATCCTGATCTTAATGTTAAGCATGTTAGTGTTCTGTCAAGGTAGTAGCAAAATGTTTCTGCTCCATCACTGCATAAACAAAGGAAACTGTAAATTCACCTGCTAATGAAAAGACAGAATACAACATGCCATCCATGAAAAATAGCATATATAATGCCTGTTGCACGTACAACACACTTGTATATGTTTACCATCCCTGTTATGCTATAGTTACCTGTACAAGTACAGCATGCAACCTGACTGGATGGGCCAAAGGCTGGAAGGAGTTGTGCTTGGCATGTGTCATGTCCAAGATGAAGTCCATCATTATGGTCTGCATCTGCATCTATAACATGTCTGTTACTACCTTCCACATCTGCTCCCTTATACTGTCTGCATCACTGGTCTGCTGGAATGACTGCATGGGACAGCCCAAGCTACTCATCTGCCGGGGCTACACCCTCCTCCAGAGAATGGGGCTCATCAAACAGGGTCTGTCACATCCTCTCCTTCAGCTTCCATCAATGGGAAGGGTTACCTCATCATGTGACCTCTGAAACATGCAAGGAAGACAAATAGAGGACAAATCAGCATTTAGTGACATGAAATTACCATGTCAGTATATAGTACAATAGTGCAATGCAGCATTACCCTCAATGCTGTCAGTCATAATTTCACATCATAGATACAAGGAAGAGCATAGAGATTTCTCAAAAGATCAAGACAAAACTGGAAGTTCAACATCCATACTGAGCAAAACATACTAATTATGGACAGTGAATACTTCTGACAGTTGGTTTACATGTGGTTTAGGTAACAGTATTTTTCATGAAAGCTATGGTGCATGACTTCAGAGTGATTACAATGAAATCCTATCTGCACTCTGAAGTAATGTCTCACAAACAAAATGCTATGGACTCTCATGCAATAGATATGTTGAACAGTTATAAACGCTCAGAGTAATAATGGAGAGCTGACAGACAGGCACAAAATACTTCAAATATGTATCCATGATGCACAAATAGTGTGTCAAAATCAGAATGCAGGGCACATATGCACCAAAATGTGTCAAGGCCCATGTTGTGAAGGGAACACATACACTCTGTCAAGCCATCAGAAATGCATGAAGTGCTCATTCAATATATAAGTGAGGTAGTGATATCTGGAAACCCAAGGTACAATACATTATCAATAGCACTGTGACGTGCCCAGTCTGGGCCAGTAATAATCAAGCAGCCTGAATCCTCACCACTGACACTGGAGAGGGATGTTTACTTGGAAAACAAATGGATATGTCCAGTATTTCCAGATGCAGACCTCTCTGCATCAAATACAATTTCTCTTAAGAGCACACAAGGAACACAATCAGCCTGGGGTCTGGATTTCTTTATATCTGTCTCCCTCTAGGGCACCAATAAGGCTCCCCACTAGCACAGCTATAGGGTTAAGTCCTCAGCTGAGTGTCTAAGCCAAGCCTCCAGCACCCTCTCTGTGAAACCAGTAATTCATGTCCCTGCTTCAAGTAGCTGACACACACACACACTGTGAGATTTGATTTTCACACACACACACACACGCACACACACACACCTGGGAAAGGCTGGCAGAGATTTACTCTATGTACCGCCTTCTGCCCAGACTATAAGGTAACTATCATTGCCACCAGACACTACAAAGACAGCTACCTAAGGCTCTTGCAAGGGTACCCAGTTATATTGAGTGAAATTAATATTAACACAGATGGTAATGTTGATGAAACAGCCAGGCTTCTGGAGTAGCCACAGTGTCACCAATAAATATAAGTACGCTCAAAGGTTAAAATATTCTCTAGACGACTAGCCACAATGAAACGTTTAAATATATTTAATAATAAATAATAAACAAACATGAAAATATGAAACATCTATTAAGAGTAAGCACCAGAGTTTCAATCACAGGAAGCTGGAAGGATTCACACAGTTACAGAAAACAATAGTAAAGTATTCTCACTATATTTCCCTGACTGATCTAGAGAATTACTTTTCCTACATACTTAATAGAGCAAGGCAAGATGAAGTAGGTGATGGATTCTTCTATGTCTGGTTCCAAGAAACAGACTACTCTGAGACTTCTGTCTCCTAAAGACAACCATAAGGCATTCTTTAGCTATGTAAGAAACCTAGGAGGAAACTCCCAGATATGCTCAGAATTAGTTCAAAATGACGTGAAGATTACTGATCCTACAGACATTGCCAACATACTGGCTGACAGGTTCAGTGCAAACTTCTCCCCCCCCTCCCCCCCTAAAGGAGAGATATCTATACCAAATGATTGTAGCCCCCCAAACATCTCTAACGCCCAGGTGAGAACTGCTCTCTCCAAGGCAAAGAACACAGCATCCATGGGACCTGATGGTGTCCCCGGCTGTGTGCTCCATGAACTCAACGAGGAATTAAACCCACAGTTAGGACAGCTGTTTAATCTTAGTCTCACCTCCGGATACGCACTCCAGGAGTGGCGCACAGCGACTGTGGTCCCACTCCACAAAGGCGGTGCCTCCACCGACCCTGGAAATTACCGTCCCATTAGCTTGACAAGCCTTATCTGCAAAGCCATGGAGAGGATCATAATGGATCTCATAAATAAAGACATAGGGAACTTGCAGACTTTGGATCCAACCCAGTTTGGCTTTGTCAAAGGCAGATCATGCCTTTTAAACTTGGTTGACTTTTTTGAAACAGTCACCAAGGCCATTGACGAGGGAAGGCAGTCCATACAGCCTACCTAGACCTGGCGAAGGCTTTTGATACAATACCTCACTCGGGTATCATTGAAAAACTCATCAACTTAAACGTAAACCCATACATTACAAGATGGGTTGCAAACTGGCTGAGTGACAGAACCCACAGGGTCAGAGTTGCTGGCGCCATGTCAGACTCAAAGCCTGTCACAAGTGGTGTCCCACAGGGCTCAGTCCTGGGCCCACTCTTGTTTGGCATCTACTTTTCTGAAGTACAAGCAAACACAGGAGGGTTATGGCTGACAAAGTTTGCAGATGACTGCAAACTGGGCCGTAGTTGAAAACACATCCGACACAGATATCCTTCAGAAGGGTCTCACAGAAACGGATAACTGGTGCCAGAGCCATGGCCTAAAGTTAAATGCCAAGAAATGCATAGTCATACCCTTCGGGAAAAATAAGGTTACCCCTAGCTACCATATAGGTGGCAATCCCCTGAACACAGAAGAAGTTATTAGGGACCTGGGAACCCAGGTTGACAGTAGCCTTTCATTCGACACTCATATTGCTAAAGTAGTTAGGAAGACCTTCTACATTGCCCACCTTATCATGAAGGGATTCACATCTAGATCAAGGGAAGTCATAGTCTCCCTATACTCATCACTCATCAGACCAATGATCGAGTACAATGCCCCAGTTGGAATGTATCTGACCTGACACTTGCAGCAGCTGGAGAGGTCACAAAAGTTCCTCACCAAAAGGATAAAGGGTCTCAAAAATCTGTCTTATGCTGCCCGACTGAAAGAACTCCAGTTATATTCAGTTGCTTACCGCTTGCTCAGAGGTGACCTTTGCCTGACATACAAGGCCATGTCAAACCCAGATTTGATGAACATGCTTCATCTCAAAAAATCTAGATCCCTCAGAGCCACAAGGGCGGGAGACTTAAACCTCAACACTGTTATTAATAGGACGTGCTGGAGGGATAGATTCATCACCCAAAGACTCCCTATGCTGTGGAACAAAATCCTGGTTTATGTGAGGCAGAGCACCTCGCTGGCCTTGTTCAACAGGAATCTTGACCAATATTTGGGAGATCGCAGATACACCCCAGGGGTTACCTCAGTGTCACTGCTCGACAGAGGCACAGCAAAATAATGGGCATAGTTTCTCCAAACTAAAGGGGTGGCGTAAGCCACAAAACTATGGGCTAGGCTTATAAATGCCCTCGGGCAGATAGCCTAGTATGAACCTATGAACCTATAATATTAAAACATTATTTCTGTACAAAATGACATCACATATATCTGGTCATCTGACTTCTGGTTCCCATGCAACCCCCCCCCCCCCCCCCATTGCTAGAAACTGCCAGGATTCATCACCTACATGTCAATAATGCACACACAAAAAGATTGTTCAGATCTGGTGCAGCTTCTGGAAGTCATAAAGCAATTACAAACTTCTACTCCTTCTACAGAGACTAACAAACCATGCTTCTTACAGAAATTGTGCCTCTAGCTTCATTCAAAACTGTGAGATAACATCTTTATGGCCTAGGCCCAGTAATTTAATTTCTTACTATTTTCCAAAGTTAGCTGGAACTGAGCCTAACCTCATCTTTTCCAGTAACCTCTGTTAACATATATATATATATATATATATATATATATATATATATATATATATATATATGGGTTCACTTCAGTTCACTGAACTTTCAATTCACTGACTTTCATTTCACTGACACCATTTCACTGAAACTTCATTTCACTGAAAGTTCATTTCACTGACAACTATTATTAGCAATAAAATGGAATATTCCCCCTTCCCCACTGTAGTGCGACCCTGGAGTTAGA
>NC_056744.1:1406514566-1406559566 GCF_019279795.1 Protopterus annectens
AAGTACAGCCATTTCAGAGCATATTTCACAAAGTACAGTATTTAAAAGAGTTTATTGTGCATTTGAATGTTATTACAAGCTCACAGAACAGTTTGTTCATACATAATTACAAGGGCCATATTTTCACTGTGTTTGTACATTCTTTGTGGGCATGGCAGATGGATTTTGAAAACCCAGTGCACTTGTATTTGACAGTAATATTGCTGAGAATTGGAGAGTGTTTGAGTACGACATTTTCATACAGGCTGCATTTTCTGATAAAGATGACCATACAAAGACATTTATTCTGCTTAGGTTCATAGGTTCATAGATTAGTACTAGGCTAACTGCCCTTGTAGACCATCTTAAGCCTAGCCAACCACCTCATGTGAGAATCAAACCCTGCACCTTGTGTCTGTAAGGTAAACACTGTAACCATTATGCCAGCCTCCCTCCTTCCCTTATTAGTGTTGGCATAATTTAGCTGGGTCATAAGCCATATCAAGGGAATGTTCATTTGTGTATGCACCTGATATCTATACAGCAGAGGGGCAAACCCATGAGTCAAGGGAGGACCCAGACTGGTTAAAATATAAATTTAGAGAAATGTGTAACCCCCAGATAAAGGTTACACTGGAAAGGCACCTATTTTGCACAAAGGATCAAAAGCCTAGTAAAGCTTTTGCAGCATATATAACTGAGTTGAAAAATAAAGCTAAAACATGCAGATGTGGTGATTTAAGGGATGAATTGATTGATAAAGGACAGACGTGTATGGTATTAAAGATGATTCTGTGAGAAAGATTTTGCTTTGTGACAGCAATTCAACTTTGAATAAGGCCATTGAGATTTGGGTTCATAGTTTCATAGGTAAGTACTATGCTATCTGCCCAAGGGCATCTGTAAGCCTAGCCAGAATGTGTTGGCTTTCACCGCCCCCTTAGATTAGTTCCTTGTGCCTCTGTCTAGCAGAGCCATTAGTTCCCTGTGCCTCTGTCCAGTGGAGCCACTGCAGTGATCCCCGGGGTAAATTTTCTGTTTCCCATCCACTCGTCAAGGTTTCTCTTGAATAGTGTTAGTGAGAGGCTCTGCGTAATGTTGATTGGAATCCTGTTCCCAAACATGGGGAGTCTCTGGGATAGGAATCTATCCCTCCAGCACATCCTATTTATCGTTCTGGTGATGTTTAGATCCCTAGAGCATGTGACTCTCAGGGATTTGTTTTTTTTTTTTTTAGGTGGAACATGGCCATCAATTCTGGGTTGGACATGGCCTTGTATGTCAGATAGAGAACACCGCTGAGTAAGCAGTATGCAACCGTGTACAGCTGGAGTTTCTTCAGTTGGGTTGCATAGGGCATCTGTTTGAGGCTGGTAATCCTCTTGGTGAGGTACTTCTGTGGTCTTTCCAGCTGTTACAAGTGTCTTGTAAGGTACATCCCAAATGGGACGTTGAAATCTATGATGGGTCTGATGAGTGATGAGTAGAGGGGCATAATAACCTAGTTTGTTCTAGATGTGAACCCTTTTGTGATTAGGTGGGCCACATAGAAGGATTTCCTAACCACCTTGGCAATATGATTATCAAAGGAGAGATTACTATCTACTTGAGTCCCCAGATCCCTTATTACATTTTCTGTATTTAGGGAACTACCACGTATGTGGTAGTTCATGGGTACTTTGTTTTTTCCAAAGGGGATGACTATGCACTTTCTGGCATTTAGCTTGAGGCCATGATTTTGACACCAGGTATACGAGCTTACAGAAAAGCACACAAATATGCTCACAAACGAGAACAGCTCTAGAAGGCACAGTGACAAAACTCATGTTGATAGCATGTAGCACATGGTTAAAAGAAGCAGGCACAATCACATGGCAGCAACTGTAGCCCCTGCAGCACTCACTGGTAAACCCCAGAACTTTCCAGCAAATTGCAGAGTTCGCATAGTCTCAGTGAAGCATAAGAGTGAGTCAGCAAACTCAAAGTATGGGACACAACCTAGTTTCATTGCCAACTATAGTAATTGTGGTGGAAGTCATGAATCTAAAAGGGAAAATTGTTTAGCTTTTGGTCAACAATGCCACAAATGCAATAAATGGAATAATTTCAAAAGTTTTTGTAAATCAAAAAGCTCACATTCTTTTATTAAAATGGAACATTTTAAAAAAATTAGTTGATCAATTAGAAAGCTACAACCCTACACTTTATGTTGATGGTGTGTCAGTGCTTCATGAAACAGTTAATGCAGTAGATTTAAGGGCAAAGAAAGAAGTATTTTGCATTGTTCAGATAAATGGCAAACCTATACAGCTCAAAATTAACAAAGGTTTTCAAGTGCAATGTTATGTCAGCGGCAACATTTGCTAAAGTGTGTCATGGTGAACGGCTTGATTTGGCAAGGTGCATGACGCTTGTTGCTTATGGAAGTGAAGAAATTCAAACCGAAGGCTCAGTAGTGCTTTCATGTTACTCTGCTGGGAGATGCTGCAACTTGTTATTTTATGTGGTCAAGTGGCACATCTAGTCATTATTAGGGCTCAGAAACAGTTTGAAAATGGGAAAGCGTTCATTTAATAAGGAAGTCCATCGTGTTAGCTTAAAAGATCACTACTCTAATTTCACCCAGTACATTTTTTCTACCTATGCTGATCTTTTTGAAGACAAATTTCGGAAACTTCCAGCTGTGTACTCCATGAAGTTAAACCCAGAAATCAGTCCAGTTATCAGGCCAGCACGTAATGTTCTAATAGAGATGCAGGACAAAGTCAAAGACGAGTTAGATAAAATGATGTAACAAGATTGACCAGCTGAAACTTCAACTGAGTGGGTATTTTCCTTGGTGGTAGCTCATTAGAAAAGTTCAGATGACATCAGAATATGTATTGATCTATGAGATTTGAACAAAGCACTAAAAAGATCTCATCATCCAATGTGCACAGTCGAAGAAGTTGCAGCCTTGATGCCAAATGCCATTGTTTTTTTCTGTCTTAGATGCAAAGATTCATTTTGGCAAATTCAGCTTGACAAAAAAATCATCATTGCTCACTACTTTCAGTACTCCATTTGGCAGGTACAGATTTTTGAGAATGGCATTTGGGATAAATTCAGTGTCTTTCAATGTGCAATGGAGCAACTTTTTCTGGGTATCCTTGTGCTATTATAGTAGACAACATACTAGCAGGAGGTTATAGTGAAGCTGAACATGGCAAAAACCAAAGAAAAGTTCTGGAAAGGGAACATCAAGTAAATGTTAAGCTCAATCCCCACAAATGCAAGTTCAGGCTACAAGAAGTTACTTATGTTGGTCATTTATTTACCAGTTCAGGCTTATAACCAGACACTTTAAAATAAACAACCATTTTCAAGATGCCGACTCTAGACAATGTTCAAGCCCTGCAATGTTTTCTTGGCATGATTAACTACCTGGGCAAGTTCATTCCAGACTTGAGCCAATTATTAGCACTGCTTAAAGGACTGACACATAAAGATGTATCCTAGTCTTGGTTAGAGCAACACCAAAGAACATTTGAAATTCTGCAACAGAAAATTGCTAGTCCAGCAACTCTCAGATAATATGATGTTCACAAGCCAGTTACACTTTCATGTGATGCTTCGAAATTTGGTCTTGGTGCAGTCATTCTACAAGAGGATCAACCTGTTGTGTATGCATCAAGAACGCTTACCCAAACTGAGGTGCAGTATGCCCAGATCGAGCAACAGCTTTTGGCAATTGTGTTTGCATGTTCGAAGTTCCATGATTATGTTTATGGTAGAACTATCCAGATCGAAACAGGCCACCAACCTCTAGTCACTATCTTGAGTAAACCTATGCATTCAGCTCCAGCCAGACTGCAATGTATGATGCTGAGATTGCAAAAGTATAATTTCAATCTTGTCTACAAGGAAGGCAAACTTCTTTATCTTGCTGATACATTGTCCAGATCACCCAGAAACACCACAGAACAACATGAGAATGAGAACCTTGATTTTGAAGTCATAGAAGTGAGAGATGTTTCTTCCACATGACTTGATGAGCTGAGAGATCACACAGACACAGATTGAGTTTTACACAGGCTCAACCACTTTATCAATCAAGAATGGCCATCAAAGCAATCTAGTTTGCCTCAAGAAGTGCAGCCTTATTTTCTATACAGAGATGAGATTTTGTCTAACAAAGGTATCATTATGAAAGGTCCAAAAGTAATTGTTCGAAAGTCCATGCAACTAGAGTACATTACTATGGTGCATCGTGGTCACCCAGGAGTTGATTCTACCAAAAGAAGGGCAAGAGAACTAGTATTTTGGCCTTCTATGTTGCAAGACATTGAGAGAGTGCTTTCATCTTATTCAGTATTTAATAGCACTAAGGCACATCAACAGAAGAAACCACTTCAGTTAAACAAAATTTCGAAACTACCTTGGTCGACAATAGCGGCTGATATCTTTGAGTGGAATGCTCAGCATTATTTGGTGTTAGTAGGCTCTTACTCCAATTGGTTCTAGATTGACCTGCTTCCTAACCTGGCATCCAGTACTGTCATTACTAAGATGAAGCATTATTTTGCAATCCACAGTAGTCCACACAAAGTTCTTTCTGACAATGGCACGTAGTTTACAAGCCAACAGTTCAAAAGATCTGCTGAAGAATGGGACTTTACTCATGTCACAATTAGCCCTGAGTACCTGTAGTCAAATGGTTTGGCAGAATGTGCAGTTCAAGGTGCAAAAGAATTACTTGAGAAGTCAAAATATGACAATAGTGATATTTTCCTGAATTTCTTGAATCTCAAAAATGTTCCTCATGATAAACATCTTGGTTTACCTGCTCAGAGACCTCTGTTGAGACAAACCAGAACCAAATTGCCAATCAGTGGTCAATTGTTGGTTCCATGTGTCAAGAACAAATGGTCAGTGAAAACCAATCTGTTGAAGAAGCATTTAACCTAGAAGTCCTACTATGATAAAACCAGCAAACCACTCAATCCATTACGAGAAGGAGAAGTGGTAAGGCTGCAAACATCCAAAGGTTATGATCGGACCCATGTCATGAAGAATATTTCCCCAGAGCCGAGACCATACATTGTGGAATCACAAGGAGCAGACTTTAGGCAGAATCGGAGACATTTGAGACTGGTGTCCGAGACTATGCTACAGCACATAGCCTGTGAGAGAGACTCTTTATCTCAGAGTGAGTTGTCCTGTGTTTTAATTCCAGAGGAAGTTCCAAAGGACATTCCTCTTCCTTTGACAAATGCATAAGTTCCTGATATGAGTTGTTCACCAAAGACTGTCCCTATTTCTAAATTTAGTCTAAACTGTTATGTTACAAAATATGGTCACATCTCTAAACCCTGTAACAGATATGAAACAACTTGGACATGAACATTGTGTTTTGTTTCTAGTATCTATAGTAATGCATGCCTAACTCTGATATTGCTTTTACAAAGGGCAGTCTTTTTAAGAGGAAGGATGTAAATCAATATGTCTGTATGTACTTTTAAGAAACTATCCAAGGGCTTGCACAAGTGTATAAATACTGAGCACGTGCAAGTCTGACTGCCATTTTGTATATAATCCAAAAACCAGAAAGAACAGGACAGCCACCTTGGAAACCACAATTTATTTAGATGTGTTGAGCGCTTTCTTCCCCACTAAAGGGACTTCCTCAGAACAATATAAAACACAAACACCCAGCTCTATTTATACTCCAACCTAATTAAACAACTAAATCACTAATTGTTAAAACCATCAAAAAATATACATTTAAAACAAACAAAAACATTCTCAAGCTATATTAAAAACTTTAACATGGAAACGTCATTGTTTTCATGAAAAATATATGTGAATAATATATGAATAATAATGCTGGATTGCAAACATTAATTTATTTGTCCCTCATATACCCCAATATATGATTACTATTACTATTACTATTTCTAGTATTTTAAAGTTGAGTAATATATTGGGGTAAATGAGAGACACATAAATTAATGTTTGCAATCCAACATTATCATTCATGTATTATTCACATATATTTTTCATGAAAATAATGGTTTCCATGTTAAAGTTTTTAATATAACTTGAGAATGTTTTTGTTTGTTTTAAATGTATATTTTTCTGATGGTTTTAACAATTAGTGATTTAGTTGTTTAATTAGGGTGGAGTATAAATAGAGCTGAGTGTTTGTGTTTTATATTGTTCTGAGGAAGTCCCTTTAGTGGGGAAGAAAGCACTCAACACATCTAAATAAATCGTGGTTTTCAAGGTGGTTGTCCTGTTCTTTCTGTTTTTTGGATTATTTGGTTTCTTTCTCTCTTTGTGGTTTGCCATTTTGTATTTACCTGTTGAGATGTAAGCATGTATGTATGCAAGGTCTGTCTGTTAACCAGTTTGTTTGTATTTTATGATGCTACTATCCATCCTGATGTTTTTCTAGGTATTAATGCATCTAAACCAAATAACCCGCCTGCTTGTCATCTATAAACAAAAACTTCTTAGGCGGAACTGCATAGAAGGAAGCCAAATTGGTGTTGAGTGCTTGTGTTCTTTATTTGTGTGAAGAACTTCATCAGAAAAACAAAATAATATAAAAACAACGTGGAAGTCAAATAAATACAATACCTAGCATTCCCATAGCAGCCAATAACACAAATGAATTCCAGAGGTCAAAAAAAATTACTGTAAAAGTAAAATCATTTGTATTTAGCTCTTTTCATAATTACTGTAAAAGCCTATCAGTGAAGGACGCTAGAGATAATAACATTTATTTATTTATTTATTTATTTATTTATTTATTTATTTTATTTTACATTTGTTAACTGGGAAAGTCCAACTGGATACAAACCCATTTTCAGTAAAGGGCCAGGGAGAAAAGCTCCAACTAATAAGTAAACAAGGCATACAAAAAATAAGGCACATATATATCATCAGTATACATATAAAAAGATATGGAATACAATCAAAATCAGTACAACGTGAACATACATTAAATTGCAGCTATGCATCAAAATTTACATATATTGAAATAATGACATTAATAGTGATAAATTCTTCATAAGATACTAGTTAGTTAGATTCCTTATACAGTAAGAGCCAGATTAAGATATTTAATACTTAAAGGGATGTTGGGTACATTTCATGGCTAGTTAACATGGAGGATATTAGTCTCAAGTAGGAGGAAGTTGAAGGTAGGTAAAGAAAGATATTTACAGGGTAAGTAAGGAGGAAACAGAATCAACCAGGGGATGAACAGAGGTAGATCCAGTGATCCAGTAAGTGTGACTTAACAGCTTTTTTGAAAGCTGTGTGAGAGGATTCAGTAGTTAAGGCAACTGTGAGAATTCCATGATTTAGCAACATGAGTGTAAAATAAAGAATCCCCAGCTGAATTATTTGATTTGGGGACCTTAAGTAGAAGCTTGTCACTTGATCGGAGAGGTCTTGCAGTGGTATGAGGCATAATTATGTTGTTTAGTGATGGAACTCTATCTGGTTGATATAGTATTTTATGAGCAAATGTAAGTTGGCTGTAATGGAGGAGGTGTGGAAATTCCAGTCAATTAAGTTGTTTGAGAGAAAGACAGTGATGAGTTTGATTGGCAGATGTAGTAGCAAATCTTCAACTTTATTATAGCATGCTGAAAGTTTGTTTAGTTCAGACTTGGATAGGTTAGTTAAAATGGGAGACGCATACAATAGAGTTGAAAGGAGATGAGTGTGAGCAATGGTAACGTTGGCATTATGAGATAGGAAGGATTGATTCCTGTAAAGACAGCACGGTTTCTTAAATGTAATTTTGATTATCTGATTTACATGAAGGTCATATTTTAAGTTATCAATTTCCACTCCCAGCAGTTTAGTATGGGAGTCAGAGGCAATTAATGTGCCATTACTGGAAGTGATACAAAAGTTTGGAAGAGATTTGATATGAGTGGGTGTGAACAGTAACAACTTGTTTTTTTTAGGATTTAATATTAGGCAGTTATTAATTAGCCAGTTTTCAATAGAAGTAAAGTTGGACTGGGTAATTTCCTGAAATTCAGTCATTGAGGATGCAGGGCAGATGAGTGTAGAATCATCTGCATATTGAATGATATTAGCTTCTGGACAGGCAGTATACAGGTCATTAATAAAGATGGAAAATAGAAGGGGGCCAGGAATTGAGCCTTGTGGAACTCCTATGGATACTGGGAGTAAAGAGGATAGGCTTTTCTGCCAGAGAACTGCTTGTTGTCTACCCTTTAGATAGTTTTTAAACCAAGCAATAGAGTGATTGTCTAAGGCCAGGTTTTGTAGAGAGTATAACAGGTTTGAGTGATTCACCATATCAAAAGCTTTTGAAAGGTCTAGGAAGAGAGCAGATGATAACTTTCCACTGTTTCTATAAAGGTTAATGGTATTTGTAAATGTCAGTAATGTAGTAGTTGTGCTGTGGGATGGTCTGAATCCATGTTGAGAATGGGTTAGTAGACCGTTTTTGATGAGGTATTGCATGAGTTGCTTGTGAATATACCGTTCCAAGATTTTGGCTAAAGGAGAGAACATAGCTATAGGTCTATAATCAGATATATCAGTGGAACTACCACCTTTCTGCAGGGGGATAACATGGGCAATGTTCCAAATAGAGGGAATAGTTGATTCAGTTATTGATCTATTAATAAGGATTGAAACTGGCACAGCTGTGGCATCTGATGCAATTTGAAGGAATTCAGCTGGGAGCTGATCAGCAGCTAGGGTTGCAGGTTTTAGTTTGGCCAGTTGATTTTTGATATAATCAGTTGATACTGATTGGAGTCTAAAAGAGAGGTCTGGTATTGGGGAAGTTGGGGGGAAGATTGGTTATTTGGTTTGGTAGCTGACTGGTAAGGGATAGTATAACTTCTGTAAAGTATCCATTAAAGCTATCAGCTATGTCACCTGGTTGGTTATTGGTAACTGTTGGGGATGGAGTAGTAGGTTTGCTTGGTTGAAGTACCTTATTTATCCCTGCCCAGAATTTTTGTGGGTTTCTTTGATATTTTGTTTGTAAATTTAAAAATAAGTTTTTCTTATCCTGGTACACTGATTTTTTGTGCCATTCCTAACTTCACAGTAGAGCTGCTGGTCTATAGGGGATTTGGTTTTCCTCCACAGATTCCACTGTTTGTTCCTTTCTATTATTTTTATTTTGGTGTCTTTTGTTAGCCAAGATGAAATTTTTGGCTTGGATCTAATAGTCTGACTTGGAGCATGTCTATTCGGGATAGACAGGAAGATTACAATGAAGTGCTGAACTGCCTCTTCCAGTGTTAGATGGTAAAGTGTAGCCCAGCTGTAGTTTTTTAAGGTCTGCATTGAACTTGAAGGGGTAAAATTAGTTCTTATTCCTGATGTTTTGCAGGACTGGCATATGTTTATGGTGAGATTTGAGTTTTAAAATAAAAGTGGGTTGGTGATCACTTATATTGCTGGGGAGGGTACCTGATGTATATGGGTGTGGGGTGTTTTTAATGAGGATCTAGTCAAGATACTCTGTTTTTCACTTCTGATATCTATTCTGGTAGCAGAATTAATAACTTGTTTAAAGTTATATAAATGTAGGTGCTTGGTTGGGTTTATAGAGGAACAGGTGTTCCAGTCAATGTTAAAATCACCTAACAAATATGTTTCCTGGGGGTAGATTTCAGATAACCATTGCAAAATGCTTTCAAGGGTGGTAATATTGTTTCCAAGGGGAATGTATCCGCATATAATATTTATATGTTTACTGCTATTGATCCTAAGTTTGGTGATTAAGATTTCAGCATTATTAAATAAAGGGATTTCTATAGTTATTTTCATGATGTCAAGGGAGTTTTTAAAGAGTATTGCAACCCCTCCCCTTTTTCTACCTTGACATTTTGTTCTGTAGATGTTATAGCCAGGTGGGAGCACTTCATTATCAGATATAGCAGGCTTTAACCAGGTTTCTGTAAGACAAATAATGTCTGATGAGTATTGTAATAAAAGGGAATGAAAGTCATGGGTCTTATTTACTAAGCTTCTAATATTCAGACTAATGATAATTAGACTAGTGGTGGGTCTTTGACATAGATGGTGACTGTTGTCCAGGTAGGTGTTGCTAGAGATTTGAGTTTGTGTAGCTGGGACAGGGTTTGGGTGAATGTCACCATGTTGTTTTAGTTGGTTATATACTTTTAGGAGTAGTTTGGATAGTTTAAAAAGTAAAAGTGTGTATCTCTTTGTTAATGGTAATTTGGAATATTCAAAGCTTTGTGTGAAGTATGTAAGCTTTAAGTAGAGATGTATCTTTATTTTCTGGACTGGAATGAAGTTAAAGTGAACGGTATTAGTAGGAATGAAGTAAGTATTATCCCTTGGGTTTTGGAAAGGTATACAGTGGTGAATTTCATAAGATGTATGGTAATAATCCCCCAATAGAGCTAAGATGAAAATAGCTATAAAAATGGTAAGGGAAGGTATTTGGGGAGGAGCATAGTCAGACTGGGTGAAGAGAAAGTTATGGGTGGGTGTTAATTGGATATATACCTAAGGTGGAGGTGTAAAGTGAGGGACTTAATGTGTGGCAACTAAGGATTAGATAATACTTAATGTGGGAGTGGTTAACAGCTATAAAAGTAGATATAGTGAGAGCGGGTGGGAAATGGGGGCAGGGTAGGAGTGAGCCCGAAGGGCAAACAGAGCAGGTCAAAACCCACCTCGTGAAATCCCAGAGTCAACCAACCATAACCAATCAGTGAATGTCTATGTAAAGTAAGCACATCAATAACAATGAATTGAACAAAGAGATAAGCTACGACCTGTAGAGTAACAACTGTACTCTTCTATCTGTACTAAAGTAGTTTTTAATGCGGTGACAGTCTTCACAATCAGAGACTATCTAAATAGTGGCTCAGCAATCCCAACTAGTGAGTTACGTAGTCGGGATCAAACTGATACAGTTAGATCACTTTATATGCTCTTCCCCATGTTAACATACCCTAAAAGTAAAAACTTACATGCACTAACATCTAGTGGGGATTTATTATAATAGCAGCCAAATATAGTAAAAACTCTTTTCTGGGGTCAACCGAAAGTGCGCACCTTTACAGTGTTACAGATAACAGTAAAACTGTAGATAATGTGGCACCTACACTGTTTAATCAGGCACCAACACTGTTTGCCTTTTCTGAGGACTTAAGCTGGCAGGAATACTTTCTCACTGAAGTAGTAGAGGAAAACAGTAGGACACTGGCCGCAAAGTTCTCTCAGAAACAGATAAAGATAAAGAATCTTATAATTCTAGAACAGTAATATCAAATTAAAACAGACATTTAACACAGTTAATAGTACATATAGGTGAGCACACTCTCGGTTGGGTAGCAATGGCTGCAGGGAAAGCACAATTGCTTAATACTTATAACGTAAATGTGAATTTCAAACAGAAACATTCAAGGTGCCCTGTGTAAATGAATGTGGAAATTATGGCTCAGAGTTTAACTGAGCCAACGTAATGCATATTGTATATTTAAGTTCTCATTTAGACCTGGGTAATTCTTCACATTTAACATCAATTGCCATTTCAGTTCATGGAACTCTAACAAAGTGTCATAGTCCCCAGAGAATTTCCGCACCTGTTCCACTACAAATAACTTAAGCTGTAATAAGAAGCCTTGACATAGTAGGTTATGTTTACTTAAAGTATGTATAAAAAGTCGGACTGCCACAGTAGAAGGAAAATTCTTTAATGTAAGGACAAATTAACCGCTTTCACGACCTTCCAGGTCGCTTCATCAGACTTAATAAAACATCCCATGCCTTCCTTGATATATATACTTTCAAAGTGACCAATCAGTCAAGACAAACAATTAAATATTTATATCAGATTCAATTAATTTAAAAATAGTAGAAAAAAACATAAATATACATAAAACTGTTAAACACAGTATGCAAGTTCAAATGTGAATGCCTATAGAACCACGTAGAAGGGAATTAGTGCTTTAAGGCTCTTGCCTTTAAAAATGGTTCCAAAGAAACTGTTTCATTAATGCCTGGGGAGTTGTCTGCATTTAGTTGCAGAATTCATTTTTGCTCAGCCTCTTCCGTTCTATTTCTAATGTCACCCCCTCTGATATTTTCTTCTAGAACTTCTAAAACTAAAACTTTGTAAACATTGTACATCTCTTCCATTTCTACATGTTTAGCTAGGGCACTACACTCCTTTTTGTTTACTATGTCCCTCGTATGTTCTTTGAGCATTCTATTAGTCTTGCCCACATAAAAAACTTTACAATATTGGCAAAAACTAAGATAGACTATATTTCTAGTCCTGCAGTCTGAATAAAAATTCAATTCAATTCTAAACTTTTGCTGTGGATGTACAAAAGTGCTACATGAGAAAATGTACTTACAAGCTCTGCAGTTCCTTCACATATATGTCCCTATCCTATCTGATGCGTTCAGGGACTTATGTGTTTGGGTTTGATAACATTACTGCCTTTTAAGTGATTTTTTGTTTGTAAATGAGAAGTGAGGTCCAAAGTCTATGACTCCTTCAAGTTCTTTAGTGGCTAACAATATGTTCCAGTTCTTCCTAAATATATCACAAAATTGACTGACATCACTTGCATATGTAATGGGAAACCTGAGTTTCTCATCCCTGGAATCAGTTTCAGGGTTATCTCTTGTAGTTTGTTCTGAGAACTAAGGTCTACCATTCCCTTGATGTTCTTGATATACTGCTTCTATGGTGGTGTCTATTTCTATCTGGTTATATCCTCTCTCAAGTAGTTCTCCTCTTAACACTTCCATGGACCTCTCCAACTCATAATTTTTACTATGCAATCTTGAGGCTCTCAGTAACTGCCCTTTCCATAATGCTTTTGATAACATGTCTTGAATGCATGCTGTTTTTATGTAATATGGCATTCTTTCTACTTGGTTTCCTATACAGGCTAGTAGCCATCTGCCCCATTTCTGATTTTTTCACTAGAACATCAAGGAATTCTATCTGTTCATTTGAGTCCTTACAGGTAAATTTTAAAAATGGTGTCATTGTGTGCAGGTACTCTAAGAATCTATCCAGCATCTCTACTGAGTTTTCCCATCGAAAAAACATGTCATCCACAAAACGTGCATACCACAGAACATATTTGCTAAATTCATTTCACTGTAGTAGAAATGTTTCTTCCCATTGGACTAAAGTTAGGTTGGTGTAGCTGTTTGCACAAGCTGTGCCCATAGCTACACCAACCTTTTGTAGGTAAAAATCATCTTTAAAGACAAAAGCATTATTGTACAAAATTATTTCAAGCAGACTGCATAATAGATTCACTTTATCATTAGAGAAAACACATTTAGAACATAGCAAGCTCCTAATGTTCTCTATACCCCATTGATTTGGAATCCCTGTAAAAGGTCATGTAATATCTAAGGTTATAAGCAGATACTCTTTATTTATCGAAATTGTCTTTCTATACAATGGGCAGCCACGGTGGTGCAGCGGTTAGTGTTGCTGCCTCACAGCAAGAGGTTCTCTGGTTCGATCCTCAGCTGGGGTGCCTTCTGTGCAGAGTCTGCATGTCCTCCTTGTGGTTGCGTGGATTTCCTCTGGGTGCTCTGGTTTCCTCCCACATCCCAAAGACATGCTGTAGGTGGATTGGACACTCTAAATTGGCCCTAGGTGTGAGTGTGTGCATGTGTGTGCCTTCTGTGGAAGGTTGTGCACCGGGCTGACAACTCGACACTGTAAAACTCCACTGCCAATCATGAGAGGACAGGTGATCCACTGTTGTGACCCCTAACCAGGAAAAGCCAGAAGAAGAAGTCTTTCTATACAATGTTTGGAGAAAATATTTTGTGTCTTTCAGTACTGTTTCACACTTTTCAAGCACTCTATGAAGATTATTCTCTACATATTTTGATATGGCTTCAGTTGCCCAACCTCTGCTAGACACTATGGGTCTCATAGGTGGACATATGATATCTTTATGTACCTTGGGAAGGCCATATATAACTGGAATGGTGGGAGTTTCTACATTAAAATACTTAAATAAATCCTCACTTATCAAATTTGTAGTCAGCAAGTCAAACAACAAAACAGCAATCCTGTTTATAACATATTTAACTATTTAACTACTGAGATACAGGCATAGGTTTCATGGTCATTCAGTAGTTTCATCATTTGCTGGATGCAAAATTCCCTATCCATAATCACAATTCCCCCTCCTTTATCTGCAGGTCTAATTTCCACTGAATGCATTTCCCTCAGGTCATATAGAGCATCAGATTCTTCTTTACTCAAGTTATAAAAGACAGCTCTTCTATCTGAATTAAATGCTTCCCTTATTTGCTTCTCACATACTGATGCATAGGCTTCTATCATAGGATGCAATTTAGGTACAAAGGTACTAGGTTTTTTAAAAATATTCACATTGTCAGCCATCTGTCCTTTAAACATAGTTTTTAAAGTTAAGTTGCGACCAAATAACTTAAGTTCTTTAAGAATGTCAACTAACACACGACAGCCCTTTATTCAAAAGTGACATATGTGCATCAGTTAGTGTTAAAGATGAAAGATTTATTACCAGACTTTTGTTTTCTTGCTGCGGGTTACCATTGTGTTCCGTGTTGCTTCTGTGTTTGGTATCTGCCTGACTCGGCCCTTCCTTCCTCTGCTCTTTGATCTGCTTTTTATCGGTAAAGCATTTATTAGTGTGAAGGGTATCATTTGAGTTCCTGATATTCACTTCTGCTGCATGGGGAAAGGGGGATTCTCATTAGATAGGTTTCTGTTATCATTCGTCTTGCTGCTTCTTGTGTTTATATTCTTTGGTTTTACTGTTGACTACTGCTCAGCAGGAGTCACTGGTAAACTCTGTGTTTCCTCAGTGTTAGTAGCTGCAGCCACTCCCTCTTCAGTTACTTGGCTTCTCTTTGCTGGTTGTGTGCTGTCTATCACAAAAGAGGGTGGGTTTACAGGATGGTCTGTTGCTGTAGTAAAAGGTTTGGACCATCAGAAAACAGCATCGGACTGAAAATCATTCATGTCCCTTTGAAGCTTTTTCAGCTTTGTATTCTGTAATCTTTTCTTATAGCTGGATATGCTTTTAAAGAGAGTATCTAGCTTGTCACCAATAATGCTATTTGCAAAGTTAGTGCATAGCTCGATCTGCAGAGCCTTCAGTTCATTTGCAAGTTCCCTTTCTTCAGGTAAAAAATAGTCAATTAATAAGTTCATGAAGTCATAGCTTAACTGCAAGTTAAGCTGCTGGCATTTCTTCAGGAGGTCGGGGAGAGCATCACCATAAGTTGGCATAGTTAGAACTCTCAGACCTCTGGGAACAATTTTATATCTTAATCAGGCTTCCAAATGGAATCTTTGCCATTGGAGTCTTTTATACTTATATAACTTGTTTTCAAAGGCTCTAAATTTGTCTTTGAAGAGCATTTGTGCCCCATCATCCACATCAACAGAATATTCATCACAGAAAACTGGTCTCTCAACTAGTGGGTTTACCTCCATGCTTAGGATTCTACTAAAATGTCCCATTCCATTTTGAGTGTTGGTATTCCCATTTGCATTGTAATTCAGTTCAATTTCATACCCTTCTGCCATGTTCAGGTTGTGATGTTCACAAAAAGTACAAAGAGAAAGACAAAAACACAGGTACCAGATGAACAGCTTGATCTTCACCTCAGAGCCAATGTTGTTGTCTTTTGGCTTTTCCTGGTTAGGGGTCGCCACAGCGGAACTCCGGTCTGCTAGTGATTGGCAGTAGATTTTGATGAACGCTGAGGTGTCAGCTGAATGTTCAACCTTCAACGAAGGCACACCTATTTACGCATGTCTTTCGAATGCCCACCCAACCGCGGGGAGGACATGCAGACTTCACACAGAAGGCACTCCCCGCACTCCAGCCGAGAATCGAACGGGAGAACCTCTTGCTGTGAGGCAACAATGTTGCCACTGCACCTAAAACATTGAACTGCCACAGTAGAAGGAAACCAAGTAGAAAGGATTCCATATTACATAAAAACAGCATGCATCTGTGACATGTTATCAAAAACGTTATGAAAGGGCAGTTCCTGAGAGCCTTAAGATTACATAGTAAAAATGATGAGTTGGTGAGGTCCATGGAAGTGTTAAGAGGAGAACTAGTTGATAGAGGATATAACCAGACAGAAATAGACACCACTATATAAGGAGTATATCAAGAACATCAAGGGAAGTTTAAACCTTGCTTTTCAGAACAAACTACAAGAGATAACCCTGAAACTAACTCCAGGGATGAGAAACTCAGGTTCCCCATTACATTTATACATACAATATAAGGAAAATATGATTGACTTCAACAATTGGCTAAGCTTCTGGTGTCATTCAAAGGGGATCCAGTATCTGTCTGCCTGGGATAACATGATCGACAGACCATGATGCTTTGCCAGAGATGGTCTGCACCTGTCGCCCCTGGGATGCAGGTTACTGGCTAAGGCTCTTGCCACCCCTATAGTGCCTTTTTTAGGCAAAGTTCAAAGGACAAAACAACCACCATACAAGCATGCAAAATCTGAAGGTAATGCTACTCAATGCTAGAAGTCTAAACAGCTCTTATAAGGAAACACTAACTAACTAAAGCACTACAACCTCCTTGACTTCTCATAAGTATTAGACTCCCGATTGGTCCTTCCTTATCAAGTGAAAAATCAGTTCCCTTCCCTAATCTGATCAGTAAAATAACAGTTCCCTATACTAATCTGGTATGTCCAAGGGTCAGGTTCAAGGTTACTCTCCAGTCCAGCTGGTGAATCTGGGAATTTTGAGGCAATGTTACAATTGCCTTATGTACACAGACAACCCTCTCCTCCTTCCAACAAACTCTAATACATGTGAGAGATGCAGTTACACAGCCAAACTGGAGGCAGAGCTCTCTCAACCCAAGACTGACACAGTCAGTCAGGAGGAAAAGGTAACCACCCACACCACAAATCCAGTCTCACACAGACCTATTGCATCTGCATACCCAACACATAAACACACAAAAACATACTTGGAGGCTCTAAATAAAAATCTGCCTAAACAGCAAAGACCTGCTAAGCAGATATCCAAGCAACAGCCACCCCTCAACAATACCCACAAATCACATATCTCACAAAATCAGTGTGGCTCACAGTCACAGCCCTTAAGGCCAAACAACACACCAAATACACTTGTTATAGGGGACTCTGCTGTCTGGCACACTGACGTCCCACTCACCAGACTGAACAAGGAGAAGGTCACTGTAAGCTGCCTGTCGGGTGCCAGGATCCGCCACATAATGCAAGCACTCAGGTCACTACAAAGCAAGTACAAGTATGACTCCGTCATTGTCCATGCTGGTGTGAATGACCTGAGATGTACCTCCCTGGACTACATGAAAAGAGACATAGAGGAGCTCTCTGACCATATAGCCCAGGCTGGTATGTCCCTGACCTTGAGTAGCATCTTGACCTCACCAAGAATGATGCCACAGTATAAACATAAAATGATCAGTTTCAACAATTGGCTAAAGTATTGGTGTCATTCAAAGGGGATCCAGTGTCTGTCAGCTTGGGATGACATGCTCGACAAGCCACGTTGCTTCGCTAGGGACGGCTTGCACCTGTCACTCTTAGGCTTTCATATACTGGCCAAGGCTCTTGCCACCCCCATAGTGCCTTTTTTTGTCAAGGCTCAAAGGACAAACCCACCTCCATAGACAACCCAAAGATAAAAAAACTAAAGGTAATGCTACTCAATGCCAGAAGTCTAAACCTCAAGATGCACGCACTCAAGACTCTCTTCAGTATGGAGAAAATCGATGTCTGTGCAGTAACAGAAACCTGGTTCAAGGCTCCTGAGAGCACCCCAGCACTACCAGGTTATAACTCATACCATGCGTTTCGGCCCCAAAACACGGACCGAAGCACAAAAGGAGGGGGAGTATCTATATTCATCAAAGATACCTACACCTCCAGGTTAGTGGCACTGCACGAAGCATCGGAAACCATCCATGTGCAACTAACAGCGGGCAAAACTGCCTTTCAGTTTGTAGCCTGCTACAGAACACCCTCCCTATTACAGGAACCCCACTTGGCATTTCTGAGAACACTGGAGAATATGAAGGTCTCTCCAAACACTATGTTATTGGGTGACTTCAACTACCCAAACTTTGACTGGGAAAACTACTCAAGCCCAAACACCCTCGCTCAATGGTTACTTGAATTTATAAACTCTAATGCAATCACCACTCCCACAAGAGAGAACAACATATTGGACCTGGTCATCACCAACATGGGGACTCTATGTTCCACACCAGAGGTAAACTCCTCATTGGTAAGATCAGACCATAAACAAATTTCCCTGGACAGCCATATCCCGTCCCCACCCCAAGCCAAGGAAATCACTGTAAAGAATTTCTCAAAAGCCAACTTTGCACTTCTCAAGACTGAGGTGGAATCCTTCAAAACCCCTGGGCCAGATGATAATACAGCCCAATCCGCAGAATCCTTTACAAATGC
This sequence comes from Protopterus annectens, assembly GCF_019279795.1. Lineage (NCBI taxonomy): Eukaryota > Metazoa > Chordata > Ceratodontiformes > Protopteridae > Protopterus > Protopterus annectens. The sequence goes on from NC_056744.1 coordinate 1,406,533,059, forward strand.
ATTCTATGAGCACATGCAGGAATGCATGGATCGTGCTATCCCAAATAAAACCAAGACTCACTCCTCCAAAAACAGGAGACTGATCTGGTGGACCCCGGCCATAAATAAGCTATACAACAGAAGGAGGAAGCTACTACATGACTGAGCAAAATCCCAAAAAGGGAAGGCATCTCTGATCAGTATTAGCAAGAAACTTCGATCCCTCATAAAATCATCAAAGGCCAGCTTCGAAAGAAAAATTGCCCTAGACACTAAAGATAATCACAAGGCTTTCTTTAGTTATGTCAGGAACATGGGCAGAAACTCCCAGATATGCTCTGAATTGTTGCATAACGGTACAAAATATACCGAACCTACAGACATAGCCAACATCCTGGCAGACAGATTCAGCGTAAACTTCTCCCTCCCTTCCCCCCCAAAGGAGAAAACGCCTATCCCACCTGAATGTAACCTCCCTGACATCACAGATGCACAGGTGAAAGTGGCCCTCTACAAAGCAAAAAACACAGCATCTATGGGACCGGACGGTGTCCCAAGCTGTGTCTTACATGAGCTCCAAGAAGAACTGAACCCTCACATTGTCACTGTTCAAACTTAGGCTTACTACAGGATATGTCCCCAAAGAATGGCGTACAGCTACAGTGGTCCCACTCCACAAAGGTGGTGCCACAACGGACCCCGGAAACTATCGCCCCATAAGCCTGACTAGTCTGGTCTGTAAAGCTATGGAGCGTATTATCATGGAACTCATAAATAAAGACATTGGGAGGCTCCAGACACTGGACCCTACCCAATTCAGCTTTGTTAAGGGCAGATCTTGCCTCTTAAACCTAGTTGATTTCTTTGAAACAGTTACCAAAGCCATAGATGAGGGCAAGGTAGTCCACACAGCCTACCTGGACCTCGCAAAAGCCTTCGACACAATACCCCACTCGGGCATCATAAATAAGCTTACCAGCTTAAATATCAACCCCTATATCACAAGATGGGTTGCAAACTGGCACAGAGATAGAACCCACATGGTCAGAATCGCAGGTGCCATGTCCGAATCCAAACCAGTTACAAGTGGTGTCCCACAGGGCTCAGTTCTGGGACCTATCTTGTTCGGTATATACTTCTCTGAGGTTTAGGCTAACACGGGGGGATTATGGCTGACAAAGTTCACAGATGACTGCAAACTGGGGGCCATAATCGAATCTCCAGCTGACACAAGCGTCCTCCAAAAGGGTCTCACAGAGACGGATGCTTGGTGCCAGAGCCACGGCCTCAAGCTAAATGCTAAAAAGTGCATAGTCATCCCCTTTGGGAAAAACAAGGTGCCCACAAATTGCCACATAGGTGGTAATCCATTAAGTACGGAAGAAGTAATTAGAGATTTGGGGACCAACGTAGATAGTAATCTCTCCTTTGATAATCACGTTGCCAAAGTGGTTAGAAAGACCTTCTATATAGCCCACCTTATCACTAAAGGGTACGCTTCTAGATCAAGAGAGGTCATTATGCCCCTCTACTCGTCACTCATCAGGCCCATAATTGAATACAATGCCCCTTTTGGGATGTACCTTACACGACACCTGCAGCAACTGGAGAGACCCCAAAAGTACCTCACCAAGAGGATCATGGGCTACAAACAGATGTCCTATGCAGCTCGACTAAAGAAACTCCAGCTCTACTCAGTTGCTTACCGCCTACTCAGAGGCGATCTATGCCTGACACACAAAGCCATGTCAAACCCAGAATTAAAGGACATGCTCCACCTCAAAAAATCCAAGTCCCTTAGAGCTACACTCTCCAGGGACCTAAACCTCAGCACAAAAATAAATAGGACATGCTGGAGGGGCAGATTCATTTCCCAGAGGCTCCCCTCACTCTGGAATAGAATCCCAATTCATGTTAGACATCACCCCTCGCTGACCCTCTTCAAGCGAAATTTGGACGCATGGATGGGAAATCACAAATTCACCCCGGGATCTCTCCTGTGTCCCTGCTAGACAGAGACACAGTAAACTAATCTTAAAAGGGTACCTTCTGTGACCTACTTTACAGAGGCACAGTAGGCTAATCTAATATGGAAGTGGAAGCCAAATACACTCTGGCTAGGCTTATAAATGCCCTAGGGCAGATAGCCTAGTATCTACCAACCTATGAACCTATAAAATGCACTCTCTCGAGGCACTCCTAAAAATGGAGAACATAAATATCTGTGCAGTAACTGAGACCTGGTTCAAGGTTCCAGAGAGCACCCCTGCAATACCAGGCTACATCTCTTACTACACTTTTCGGCCACCAAACCAGGATCAAAACACTAAAGGTGGAGGAGTGTCCATATTCACCAAGGATATTCACACCACCAGGCTAGCTGCCCAACACAATGCGTCTGAAATTCTCCAGGTGCAACTAACACTAGGTAAGACTGCAATCTAAATTGAAGCTTGCTACAGATCCCCACCATGCCTCAAGGTTCTCACTGCACCTTTCTAAACATACTGGAAAATATTAAGATACAACCAAACATCCTAATACTGGGTGACTTCAACTACTCTGCCATTAACTGGGAAAACTACTCATGTACCAACACCTTTGCCCAATGGTTCTTGGAATTCATAAATTCCAATGCCCTGGATCAACTAATCCATTGCCCCACCAGGGGCTCCAATATCCTAGATCTGGTCATTACCAACATGGGAAATCGATGCTCCACACCTATGGTCACCCCCTCGTTGGTCAGGTCAGACCATAAGCTAATCACCCTTAACATCCACATCCCACCCCCACCCCCCAGTAAAACCAACTTTATGCTACTCAAATTGACAAGCGGCTCCTCTCCACACTGGATTTAATTGCACAGTACAAGGAAAACCTCCAACTTTGCACAGATACAAGGTAAAAACACCAACTTTTAAGCGCTTTTCGTTTGAGATTCCAAACTTCTTCAGAAAGTAATACAAATAAACAGACTCCCATATTTAAATACAAAAGTGCGGGAAATTGAATCAGTTAATTAAATTTTAAAGCCACAGTACTTCAAACATTACAAAAAATTAAATTAAAAATTGTATACACTTCCTAGTACTTTGTGAAGCACTAAATCAACAGGGTACATATAAAAAATAACCTAAATGTAACTTACTACATAAGAAATAAGTCAGAAAAAAGTCTAAAAATTGTATGTATGTAATTAAAACTATAACAAGTAAATAAGCATATATATATATCTACACCTACTAGATCTTATCTTTTCAAACTTCTAAGTTTCAGCAAACAGGAAATTGAACAAGCCTCATTAAGTCCAGGGTAATTAAAGGCATTAAGCCTAATCTGCCACAAAAGCTCTAACTCTTCTAATTTAAATGAGGCAGGACCACCCCTAATATCCTGGACAAACTGGTCAATAACCAAAAATTCAAACTTATGTGTAGGATAATACTGAATATGCTTAGCTAGGGCATTGGTATCTTTGTTATGTGAAATGGCATACTGATGTTCGTATACCCTTTCTTTCAAACACCGTTCAGTTTTGCCCACATAAAATGCGGGACAAAATGAACAGTGGGCCAAATAAACAACAAATTTGCTGTTGCAATTATGTTTACCTTTCAATTTATAGATTTTACCACCGATGGAAAATTGATTAGTACATTGCATGTATTTGCAAAATTTACAAGCTTCACATTTAAACATACCAATTACCCTATAAAATGGCTTTTTAGTAGCCTCAAGCAGATTTTTAATATTTCTACCCTTCATAAAGACAACCTTTGGTTTTGGTCCAAAAAAGGAGTGTAGACTAGTATTACATCTAAATAAATTCCAATTCTTATCAATAATACTAATTATAGATTTAGTTAATAAGTTGAATGATGTGATAAAGGTGAATTGAAATTTATCCTCTTCACTCATGCCCGACCCTACGTCCACATTCATAATCTCTTGTGCCTCTGAAATGTGTACGTCAGGAGGGGATTTCTTAACGGCTAAAATCGGTCTAAGTCGGTCAGTACCTCGTTTAAATTCCACTTCTTTGATTAATTCATCGATCAAACTTTCAGGATAGTCACGATGCATGAACATACCCTTCAACAAGTTGCATTCGTTGGCAAAGTCTAACTGCAAAGAGCATATACGTGCAGCCCTCACCAACTGACCCTTAACCACCGATCTTTTTTGGTGGAAGGGATGGCAACTTGAAAAATGTAAAAAAGAATTGGAGTAGGTTGCCTTGCGATGTATCTGGGAAATGAAGCATCCTAACTCCAAGTTTTTACTAAGTGAGATGTCAAGATAAGCAATATTGTTCACGTGAAAAGTGTACGTGAATCTTAAAAAAGTGGTAGAGGAATTAAACATATCGACCAAGTTGGATGCCATTAAATCATCTCCTCTCAAAAGGATGAACACATCGTCCAAAAACCTAGTATAGTAAATGATTTCGTCATAGTAAATATTAACCTTTGAGTCAAAAACAAACATTGTCTCCCACTGAGCCATAACCAGGTTGGCCACACTAGCTCCACAAGGGGAGCCCATTGCCAACCCGGTTTTCTGTAGGTAGAATTTGTTGTCAAACATGAAATAGTTATTCATCAATACTATTTCTAATAATTCCATAATAAGGGAGGTTTCAATAATGGAGGCACCGTGTTTCCTCATTAAGTCAGCTACCCATTCAATTGCGACAACATGTGGAATACATGTATAAAGATCCTTTACGTCTATAGTTAAGAAGTTATAGTCGTTACTGAATTTTAAATCATTAATTTTAGCCAAAAAGTCCCAAGAATCTTTGGATATTTGTGATTCAAGGTGGACATATTTCTGCAAGTACACATCTATGACTTTTGAACAGGCATATGTCGGAGAGCCTCGACCATCAATAAGTGGTCGCATTGGTGGGTTGGTCAAATCTTTATGTATTTTTGGTATCCCAAACAATGTGGGATACCTAGGAAAGGCAGTAAACATATAGTTAAATACCTTTTGATCAATCCGCCCATCAATTAGTAAGTCATTGAGGCAGGATTTAACAAGGGCATATGCTGTATTAACCTCTGATCTAGAACTAGTCTGATAGGTATCATTGTTCAAGAGTGCTAACATACGAGTGGTATAATCCTGATTGTCGAAGACAACAAAACCACCACCTTTATCAGGTTTACAAATTCTTATATCTTGGGACTTGAAAAAATCAAAGATGTCTCTTTCATCTTTAACTGAATGGCCATTATAAAAGTGTGACTTAATAGGTTCCGTACCTAAACTTCTTAAATCTAACTCACAAACTTGTTCGAATACCTGTAATAAGGGGTGAGGTGGGGGGTTAAAGGTACTCGGTATATGGAACTGCTCGTCCAGAAGGGTATGACCTGAATCCTTAAAAAATAAACCTAAATTAAGTTTCCTAGTAAAAACTTTAAGTTCCAAGATAAGTCTACTAACATCCATTTTAAACCAGGGGACATATGTATGTCCCTTAGATAACAAATCCACCATCTCCAATGTGAGTGTGCTGCCTGAAAAATTATAAACCTTGAAGTCTCTGTTGCTGTTATACACAATAACTGGACCAAGAGGCTCAATACACACATTAGGTTGTTCACCAAGTACATCACATTCATCAAGTACATCGCATTCATAAGTACTAGAGTTAACTACATCACCGGGAGTGCGACATAAATCAAACTCCCCATGAAAAGATTCAACACAAAAGTCATGAGGGTCGATAACCGATTCCCCCACATTATCCACATCAGGAGACGACGTAATGTCGTTAGTGTTAATCATCATATTACAATGGTTAAAAGTCATAAGCAAACCATCAGATAAATCAGAAGAAGACACACAATCGAGTGTCACTTCTGTTGAAAACAGCCGGGTCCTTATTTCAGTCACCTTGGGAACTTCGATCCCCTCTGCTGTTTTGGTCTGGCACCCATACGGGTATAATTCTGAAAACCCTGCTGGTTGTTAAAGTCATTAAAGTTATTTTTGTTGTTAATGTTATTTTGGTAACCAGTCTGAAAATTCTGCCTAGAACTGTAATTATAATTGACTTTAGACACATTTTTAAGTCTTTCACTCCTGCGTGGTAGTTCTAGAGAGGCCCCATTTGAGTCATCCAAATCAATAATTTGTTGGATCCCAACAAAATCATTAGGTTGCACACCCTGATTGAGCCGTTGATTTTGAGTTGGTACTTGAATAGTCTCATTAGGTTCAAAATTAGAATGTAAGTCCTTACTAGTTAGGTCAAATAGGGAATAACCTAACTGCCAAATTTGTGCAGGAGGTGGTGGTGGATAAGCATTCCCTTTCTTGTAAGATAGACAGTCCCTCTCAAGTTTTTTAGATTTATTTACACTTAATTTGGAAAGATGTTCATTGATACTAGAGAAAGTTCTGTTATAATCAAATTTATATCTTTCAAAGAGTGGATCCTGTAAAACTTTCAAATCCACTTCCTTAATAAGAGACAAAATTTTCTCAGACATTAACATATAATGCTTGACCATTAACTCTAGCAGTTCAAAACCTTGCTGGTCAAACAGTTTAATCAGATCAGAGTGAAAAACTGAGCCTTTAATGAGCCCTGTTGGGTACTGAACCCTCCGTAAACCTTTAGGTATTATTTTCAACTTGAGGCACTCTTGAAAATAAGAAACCTCAAGTTGTGTTTTCTTATACTTTAGTAATAAATTGTCTAATAATTTCAAGTTAGCAGTAATATTAGTTGGTGCAAAGGAATTACCTTCATCCAAAAATTCCAAATCCACCCTTGATTGTTGTTGCGAACCAAATTTGAAATTATTGTTAAGGAACGAGGATAAAGTTACATCATTCTCATGACCAATTTGACGTATAGAATCATTTATAGCACTACCTCCATTTTCTGGTGAAAGATCTCCGCTATTCCTAGTTGCGCCAGTAGCTGATGTCCTATTATCCAAAAATATGGCAGGAGGAAACTGGTCCAAGGAAGCCGGTACAATAGCGTCCGTTGAAGTTGCAGCTCGAGCTGTTTGTTGGCCCAATGGTGGAAAAATGTCTTCCGTAACGCGTACCTCTGGTCGGACCTCCTCCCGGTAAATTTGCTGCGAATCACTAAGTGTTACATTACTAGACAACAGCACGCCGTTGTGATTCTGCATCTCATTCGATGGGATCTGTTTATTTGCAAGCCGATCATCGTTGGAATTACGTGGAACATAAAACAGGTTACCGCTACCCTCCTGTTGAGTATTTAATAAGACAGGTTCTTTAACATACCCTGAAGCCAGTTGTACGGCAATATACTTGGCCAAATTAGTATATTTCTCGTCAAGTTGTTCAAGACGATTGCACATTGTCTCAATCTTGTTAAGCAAAAGGGGGAGCGTATTGTTTGTGCCGTTTTGAAGTTTCATGCTACTCAAGTCAGAAGTGACAAACTTCATGACAGCCATGCAGACGGGAACTGAAAGTTTAACTGCTGAGTCCTACACTAAGGCACTGTATGAGCACATCCACTCATGCATGAATCGTGCCATCCCAAATAGAGCCAAGATGATCTCCTCCAAAAAAATTCAAGCCAATCTGGTGGTCCCCTGCCATAAACAAACTTTACAACAAAAGGAAGAAACTGTTGCAGAAAAGACGAAAATTCCAAGATGCAAAAAACTCCCTTACCAGCCTCAGTAAGAAGTTGAGATCCCTCATAAAATCCTCCAAAGCTAGTTACGAAAATAAAATTGCAAAAGATTCCAAAGACAACCACAAGGCATTCTATAACTATGTCAAGAATCTAAATGGCAATGTTCATATCTGCTCTGAGCTACAACAGACTGACATGAAATATACTGATCCCAAGGATATTGCCAATATCCTGGCAGATCGATTCAGTGCCAACTTCACCCCCCTGTCACCTCCTAAATGGCACATCTCAATACCGGAAGATTGCAAAATTCCGGTAATAACGTCCACACAGGTAAAAAGCGCACTGTCCAAAGCTAAGAATACAGCATCCATGGGACCAGATGACATCCTGGGCTGTGTACCACATGAACTACAAAATGAACTGGCATCTCACCTAATTGTCATGTTTAATCATAGCCTCACCTCAGGCTTCATGCCCACTGAGTGGCGCACAGCTACAGTTATCCCACTCCACAAGGGGGAATCCACCTTAGATCCTGGGAACTGCCATCCCATCAGTCTGATGAGCCTGATCTGCAAGGCCATGGAATGTATTATCATGGAACTTATAAACAAAGACATCGGCAACCTTCAAACACTGGACCCCACCCAGTTTGGGTTTGTGAAGGGCTGATCCTGTCTCCTGAACCTGATTGACTTTTTTGAATAAGTCTCCAGAGCCATAGATGAGGGTAAGGTGATCCACACAGCCTATCTGGACCTCACCAAGGTCTTTGACACCATCCTCCCACTCTGGAATCATAGATAAACTTACTAAGCTGGGCATTAATTCCTGCATCACTCGATGGGTTGCCAACTTGCTTACTGACAGAACCCACACTGTAAAAGCAGCTGACTCCAAATCCAGCTCCAGACAAGTGACAAGTGGAGTACCTCAGGGTTCAGTCATGGGACCACTCTTGTTTGGCATCTACTTCTCTGAAGTACAGGCCAATACTAAGGGAATCTGGCTAACAAAGTTCGCAGATGACTGCAAACTGGGAGCCATTACTGAATCTCCAAATGATGTGGATACTCGACAAAAGGGCCTTACAGATATAGATGCTTGGTGCCAGAGTCATGGGCTCAAGCTCAATGCCAAGAAATGTATAGTTATCCCCTTTGGGAAAAAGCATGTACCTGTGAATTACCACATAGGTGGCAGTACACTAAACACCAAAAGTGTGATAAGAGACAGGTGGACAGTGGTCTCACCTTCGATAACCACATTGCCACAACAGTCAGGAAATCCTTCTATTTGGCACACCTCATCACTAAGGGCTTTTCATCCAGAAAAAAGGAGGTAATTGTCCCACTGTATTCATCCCTCATTAGACCCATCATAGAATACAATGCCTCATTTGGTATGTACCTCTCAAGACACCTGCATCAACTGGAAAGGCCGCAGAAATACCTCACTAAAAGAATCACAGGCCTAAAGCAGATGCCCTATGCTGACTGCCTTAAAAAACTCCAGCTATACTCTGTCGCATATCGTCTACTCAGAGGCGATCTCTGCTTAACATACAAGGTCATGTCAAACCCAGAGCTGTTGGACATGCTACACTTAAAGAAATCCCAAACCCTCAGAGCCACGCGCTCCAGGGATCTAAACCTTGTCATCACAATAAACAAAACATGCTGGAGGGATAGGTTCCTGACCCAGAGACTCCCCAGACTCTGGAATAGACTGATCATACATGTCAAGCAGAGCGCCTCTTAGGCCCTCTTCAAAAGGAACCTTGACACTTGGATGGAAGAAAGGAAATTCACCCAGGGGTTCACGTCAGTCACCCTGCTAGACAGGGGTCCAGGAAGTAAATAGTGTGGGAAGAAATAGCCAGGGAATTGTTATGGCTAGGCTTGTATAGGCCCTAGGGCCGATAGCCTAGTACCAACCTATGAACCTATATGCACGTGATGTCAGTCGATTTTGTCATATATTTAGGAAGAACTGGAACACATTGTTAGCCACGAAAGAACTTGAAGGCATCATAGACTCTGGACCTCACTTCTCATTTACAAACAAAAAATCACTTAAAAAGGCAGTTATGTTATAAAACCCAAACACATAAGTCCCTGAATGCATCAGATAGGATAGGGACATATATGTGCAGGAACCACAGAGTTTGTAAGTACATTTACTCATGTAACACTTTTGTACATCCACAGAAAAAGTTTAGAATTGAATTTAATCTCTATTCAGACTGCAAGACTAGAAATATAGTCTATCTTAGTTTTTGCCAATATTGTAAAGTTTTTTTATGTGGGCAAGACTAATAGAATGCATTTAAGAACATATGAGGGACATAGTAAACAAAAAGGAGAGTAGTGCCCTAGTTAAACATGTAGAAGATGAAGGGATGCACCATGTTTTTACATTTTTAGTTTACAAAGTTCTGGAAGAAAATATCAGAGGGGTGACATTAGAAACAGAACAGAAGAGGCTGAGCAAAAATGGATTCTGCAACTAAATGCAGACAAAGCCCCAGGCATTAATGAAACTGTTTCTTGGAAACCATTTTTAAAGGCAAGAGCCTTAAAGCACTAATTCCCTTCTACATGGTTCTATAGGCATTCACATTTGAACTTGCATACTGTTTTTAACAGTTTTATGTCTATTTATGTTTTTTCTCTTATTTCTAAATTAATTGAATCTGATATAAATATTTCATTGTTTGTCTTAACTGATTGGTCACTTTGAAAGTATATATATCAAGGAAGGCATGGGATGTTTTATTAACTCTGATGATTAAGTCACTATCACTCTTCAAGAGGAATCTTGATGAGTGGATGGGTAACAGAAAGTTCACACCGGGGATCACACCAACAGCACTACTAGATAGGGGCCAAGGGTACTAGCTGCTAGTACAAGGGTCTAGGGAACTACTAAAGGGGAGGTGAATACCGCACAACATGGCTGGGCTAATATATGCCTTCGGGCAGATAGCCCAGTACCAACCTATGAACCTATGAACCTATGAAGTGACCTGGAAGGTCGTGAAAGCACTCACTTTATCCTTGCAATAAAGAATTTTCCTTCTACTGTGGCAGTTTGACTTTTTATACATACTACTGGCTCTGAGGTGAAGACTGAGCTGTTCATCTGGTACCTGTGTTTTTGTCTTTCTCTATGTTTACTTAAAGCATTTTTAAGTCCATATTGCATATTGCATATTGCAGCACAGTGTTCTTTGATTATATCCGATAATCTTCTTGAGGTCTTACCAGTATAAAAACCTGTGCAGGTCATGCATGCTGCTGCATAAACATTAATACTATGACAATCATAAAAATCTTTGAACACTATCCTTTTATCACAATGCTTAAAAAAGTAGTCTGTTCATGTGTGAACATTACATGCGATGCAAGTGCTGCACTGATATATGCCTGGGGCTGTGTTTATCACTTTTATTGGATCAATCAGAAAATGAACATCGGAGGTTTCAAAAGAAGCCATTAATGACTTATTTTTTATGTGAAAAAATAGGAGCTTTACCCACACTCGTAGCCACTTCCTTGCTGTTGTTAATAATATCCCAGTTGCAAGAAATAATGTTTCTAATAGGTGCCATGTCCAAAGAAATCGGTAAGGGAAAACTGAGGGTTCGGTCCACAACATCATTGTCATTGGAAGTAGTATGAGTCTGGTACCAGCTGGCATTGTGATTGGTTAGTGTGGAGGTTTGTCAATATTGGCAGCATGACTGGTTGTTGGGGGTTTGGTCTAACCGTTCCTGTTGATTGGAGTCTGGCTGGAATCCGTGCTTCAGAATTGGATGGAACTTAGTTTGTCTGGATTGGCTACCTTCATTGAAAATCTATTCTATTATGTGTGTAGGGTAGTTTCTATTAATAAACAAGGTGCTGAGGAAGTATCATTCCATAACAAAAGTGTCTTCATCACTAGTAATCCATGAGAGTCTTATGAACTGACACCTAGCAATATTCTTTTTCATAAAAAATGGATGTTGACTAGTAAACTCCGAGTAGTTTTTCCGAGACGTTTCTTTTCTGATTATGTAGAGGGATGTGATGGGCGACAGTGTGTGCGTGTGTGTGTGTGTGTGTGTGTGTGTGTGTGTGTGTGTGTGTGTGTGTGTGTTTGTAGTGGTTCTTTTAACTAAATCTCATTTTGCTGAATCACAACTGACTAAACAAAACTGACTGGAACTCATTTAACTGATATCACATTTGACTAAATCATTATCATGCAACTAAGGTGTCAAGAAGTTTGCAGAATATCCCTGATTTTGTCTCATATTTTTTGCACTGTCCCTCATAAAATGTTTAATTTTCTAAATAATTGCTAAGGATTACTGTCAGTCATTAACATGTGACATTATTGTTCATAATATGCAAAACTTGTTCTTTTAACCTTTCCCTAGTTTGTCTGATTATACTCCCATTTTTTTGACTTTGTCCAGAATTCTTGAGCAAAGAAGTTGAGAGAGTGACCATGATTGACTGAATTGCTTTTGGCATGTTTTGTGCTTGCATGGAAGTAGTGATTCTTTGTGTGATTTTTGCCTTTTCTGTGCTATGTCATTATGGAATTAGTATATTTAAGTGAGGGGTATGTTCTCCCTGTGTTATTGTGATTTTCCTCAATGTGCTCTGATTTCCTCTCACATTCCAAATACATACAGTAGGTAGATTGGGCACTCTAAATTAGCCATAAGTGTGAGTGTTGTGTATGCGTGTGTGTGGTATGGAAGTATAGCCACAGTAGGGCTCGCCAGCTGGTGGTGTAAACCTTGGCTCTAGATGATTGCCACTATTGAAGTGACACCCTGCTCCCATGTATGAAAACAAGAAAAGGGGTTGTGGGTGGATGGATGGATGGATGGATGGATGGATGGATGGATGGATGGATGGATGGACGGATGGATGGATTTACTCTTCCTACATTATACAGCAGAACTTTGGGTAGTTATAGAGGTCAGTACAAACATTCATCACATGCCAGGAACTATCAGAAGTGTGTACAGTACACTACAGTCTCAAAGGGGTAAGCCAATATTGCATATTGATAGCTATACTTACAATTTGAAGAAGGTGGCAGAGAAAAGGACCTGTTGGGCCTGCGAGAATAAATTATTGTTCAAATGCAAAGATGGTCAGGTAGTTAGTAGTCCAAGCATAGCTGGAGAATTACTGCAGAAAAGTGCTGCACATCAACACATGGCAGATGCAGCTGACAATGAAGGATGCAGGCTGGTAGTTAGCTGAAAGTTAATTCCTTACATTCACACAACATAACTTCTATTATTGTTGACAGTGTCAATTACACCAACATCAGTGGCAGTAACATTGCTCAACAGGAAATGTCTAATAAGGCGCCGTCACAAATCAAGGGGAAAATATTTGTCTGAGAGTGGAAAGGGGAAACTGACTCTATATGACATAAATGTAACTGATTTGCATTTGAAAGCTGGTGAATTTCAAATGAGGTAATGTCAACATGCAGTTACTGGAATTCACGTAATAGTGATTTCCACCAGGTATAATTTGCAAGACTTAGGTAGAACCTCGATATGACTTATGGATGGCATATTTCTAACTAGGGAAAAGTGTTCTGTTAATTAGATGTATGCCTTCAGTGATTTTTTTATTTATTTTATTTATTTATTTATTTATTTATTTATTTAACATTTGTTAACCGGGAAAGTCCGACTTGGAACAGAGCCAATTTTCAGAGGAGGCCCGGGGAGAAAGGCTCTAGATGCATGCCTTTGTAACATCATGATGTTTTTGTGACACCATTATGTACAATAATGGAATTGTTTTAGTCATATTATTAAATTTATATATCCAGATAACCTGTATATTTGTCGGCGCTTATTATAATATAAATCAACTTTCTTTGAAATGTTATTATTAGATATTCAGTGTATACAGCTCAACAAGCTCCTGCCTGGTGACCTCCAGAGTTCTACAGCAGCAGAGAGACAAAAGAAAGACTTTAGAGTGATTAAGTATCATTTCTCTGCATTTTCTTGCTGCCTTTAGCTAATTCCTCCTAAAACACCGATTTTCTAGAGTTTCTGTGATTTAAAAAGCTTGTTTCAGCTACATATTGTACTTATTTTACTGCCTGCACTTTTACAAAGTCATTTTTTGTTTAAAATACCTGTTTAACTGTTGTAGGCTACACACTCAAGTGTGATAGTTATTTCTGTGCATTTAAAGTGTTTTTTTATTGTATCTGCTTTATTTTCTGAAAAAACAAAAAAAAACAAATAAAAATACTTCTTTTCCCACCTTTCTAAGCTAGTATAGTCCAGTTTTCAGGTTAGTGCTGAATTCAGGGCTGTGTTACAAGTTTATGTGTTTGACCATACGCCATACCTTGCTTGGATAGAAGGAAGTTTCTCTGTTCACTGTGAAAGAGGGAGCTTTTAGCAGCCTATCTGTCCCTGGAAGAGTGGTATCAGCCTAGAAGTTAGTAGTTTATTGGCCATTTTGGCCTAATTTCTATCTCTTTCATTTCCCTATTAATCAACCCACATTTGCAAGGTTTTTGTGCTAGTATACAGCTCAGCAAGCTCCTGCCTGGTGCCCTGCAGAGTTCTACAGCAGCAGAGAGACAAAAGAGAGACTGTGAGTGATTAAGTATCATTTTTCTGCATCTTCTAGCTGTCTTTAGCTACTTCTGCCTAAAACATCGGTTTTCTAGAGTTTCTGTGATTTAAAAAGCTTGTTGGTTCATAGGTTAGTACAAGGCTAACTACCCTTGAGGGCCATTTCAAGCCTAGCCAATTACCCCATGTATCTGCTTTATTTTCTGAAAAAAAAAAAACAAAATAACAAAAAAAATACTTGTTTTCCTGCCTTTCTAAGCTAGCATAGTCCAGTTTTCAGGTCAGTGCTGAAATCAGGGCTGTGTTACAAGTTTTTGTGTTTGTCCATATTGTACTTGGATAGAAGGAAGTTTCTGTGTTCACTGTGACAGAGGGAGCTTTTAGCAGCCTATCTGTCCCTGGAGGAGTAGTTTCAGCCCAGAAGTTAGTAGTTTATTGGCCATTGTGGCCTAATTTCTATCTCTTTCATTTCCCTATTAATCAACCCACATTTGCAAGGTTTTTGCACTAGTATACACTTCAGCAAGCTTTTGCCTGGTGCCCTGAAGAGTTCTACAGCAGCAGAGAGACATAAGAGAGACTTTGGAGTGATTAAGTATAATTTTTCTGCATTTTCTTGCTGCCTTTATCTAATTCTGCCTAAAATGCCAATTTTCTAGAGTTTCTGTGATTTTAAAAAGCTTGTTTCAGCTACATATTGTGCTTATTTTACTGCCTGCACTTTAACAAAGTCATTTTTGTGTTTAAATCACCTGTTTAACTGTTGTAGGCTACACACACGTGTGATTGCCATTTCTCTGCATTTAAAGTTTTTTTCTAATTGTATCTGATTTATTTTCTGAAAAAAAAATTGTTTTCCTGCTTTTCTAAGCTAGTATAGTCCAGTTTTCAGGTTAGTGCTGACTTCAGGGTTGTGTTACAAGTTTCTGTGTTTGCCCATACCTTACTAGGATAGAAGGAAGTTTCTCTGATCACTGTATGAGAGGGAGCTTTGAGCAGCCTATCTGTCCCTGGAGGAGTGGTTTCAGCCCAGAAATTAGTAGTTTATTGGCCATTTTGGGCTAATTTCTATCTCTTTCATTTTCCTGCTATAAAACCCACATTTATTGTGACTGCTTATTTGAACTCTTTCTTTCTGAAATTGGTGCGCCTTGTTGCTGTAGCATTGACCAGATTCAGGCCTGCTGAATCTAGCTTTGTTTGTATAACTTGAGCACTGATCCAGGCCATCTTTTTTTGGAGTAGGTTCCCCTGCACCCTAGTAAGCAGGGGTGTGCAGTTAGATTGTCTGATTGAAGACTACTGGAACAGGGCTCAGTTTTTAGCTTTTTTCTGGTTAATTGGGTAACTTGTTTAAATCAGTTTGTTCGTTTTCTGTTGTTTTATATATATATATATATATATATATATATATATATATATATATATATATATATATATATATATATATATATATATATATATATATATATAAATTGCACTTTAGTCATCTGCTTTTACTGTATTTGTGTTTCTTCCTACTTTATTACTGGGGGCATTGACTACAACTCTGATCTGCGATATATAACAATAAGTATCCTTTTCTGTGCTTTTAAACAGTTTTTTTGAGTGTGTCTGCTTTATTTTCTATATATATACTTGTTTCCCACCTTTCTAAGCTAGTATAGTCCAGTTTTCAGGTTAGTGCTGAATTAAGGGCTGTGTTACAAGTTTCTGTGTTTGCCCATACCTTATATGGATAGAAGGAAGTTTCTATGTTCACCTGTCAGAGAGAGGAGCTTTGAGCAGCCTATCTGTCCCTGGAGGAGTGGTTTCAGCTCAGAAATTAGTAGTTTATTGGCCATTTTTGGCTTATTTCTATCTCTTTCATTTCCCTGCTATAAATACCATATTTACCCAGTTTTGCACGCTGGGCAGCGACGTTTAGTGAGGGTAAAACTATTCCCAGCTCCACAAAGTCTCCTCTTTAATTTTTCCCTTGAAACTGTACAAACTTTCAACGTAAGTACTCAAGCCATTCATTTCTCAGCCCGGCAATTGCTCAAAACATATAGCAAGCACTTATAAACCCTAGCACTAGACCCTCCTGTACTGTACAGCAGGACAAGGCTCTCTATTCGACCTTACCAGCCATCCAGTAAAACAGTTCACTGTACCTATCCAGGAATGTCCAAAGTGCAGTTTCAGGTGTACTCTCCAGTCCAACTGGTGAATCTAGGCATTTTGAGGCAATGTTACAACTGCCTCATGTGCATAGATAACCCCCACCTCTTACCACCAAACACTAATACATGCAAGAGATGCAGTTATACAGCCAAACTAGAGGCTACACTCTCTCAACCCAAGACTGGATCAGACAATCAAGAAGAGAAGGGAAATACTTGCATCACACCACCAGTCTTACATAGATTCATTAAAACAGCACCGGCAAAAAACATACATAAATACATGGAAACATATTCGGAGGCTCCAAATAAAAATCTGGAAAAACCAACAGAGACCTCCAAAGCAAACATCCAAGCAACTTCCACCCCCCAACACAAACCATGAAACACATACTTCACAAAACCAGTGTGCCATGAAATCACAGCCCAAAGGCAAAATAACATACCCAACATACTAGTAATAGGTGACTCTATAGTCAGGCACACTGATGTCCCACTCACTAGGCTGAATAAGTAGAAGGTTAATGCTAGCTGTCTGTCGGGTGTCAGGATCTGCCACATAACACAAGCACTCAGGTCACTCCAGAACAAGTATAAATATGACTCTGTCATTGTCCATGTTGGTGTGAATGACCTGAGACGTACCTCCCTGGACTACATGAAAAGAGACATGGAAGAGCTCTCTGATCAAATAGCCCGGGCTGGTATGACCCTGAACTGAGTAGCATCCTGCCCTCACCAAGAATGATATCACGGTATAAAAAAAATTCTCGATTTCAACAAATTGGCTAAGTTTCTGGTGTCATTCAAAGGGGATCCAGTGTCTGTCTGCCTGGGATGACATGTTCAACAAGCCACGCTGCTTCGCTGGAGATGGCTTGCACCTGTCACCCTTAGGCTTTTGAATACTTGCCAAGGCTCTTGCCACCCCCATAGTGCCTTTTTTAGGCAAGGCTCAAAAGACAAACCCACCACCGTAAATAGCATAAGTAACAAACAACTGAGGGTAATGCTACTCAATGCCAAAAGTCTAAACCTCAAAATGCACGCACTCGAGGCACTCCTCAGTATGGAACAAATTGATATATGTGCAGTAACAGAAACCTGGTTCAAAGCTCCAGAGAGCACCCCAGGACTACCAGGCTACAACTCATACCATACATTTTGGCCAGAGAACCCAAACTGAAATACAAAAGGTGGGGGTGTATCCATATTCATCAAGGAAACTCACACCTCCTGGTTAGTGGCACAGCACAATGCTTCAGAGATCATCCACGGCAACTAACAATGGGCAAAACTGCAATTCAAATTGTAGCTTGCTACAGATTACCTACCATGTCCCAAGACCCCCATTCCACATTTCTGGAAACACTGGAAAACATAAAGGTCCTACCAAACACCCTAATACTGGGTGATTTCAAATACCCAAACATTAACTAGGAGAACTACTAAAGTACAAACTCCCTTGCCCAACTTTTCCTAGAGTTTATAAATTCAAATGCCCTGGTTCAAATGGTCAACACTCCCACCAGAGGTGACAACATATTGGACCTGGTCATCACCAACATGGGCGACCAGTGTTCCACGCCAGAGGTCAACCCCTCACTGGTTAGATCTGACCATAAACAAATCACTTTGGATATCCATATTCTGCCCCCACCCCTGGACAAGAAAGCCACCGTGAAAAACTTTTCAAAAGCAAACATCACATTACTTAAGACCGAGGTGGAAAGTTTCAAAGCCCCCATGCTGAAGGATAACACTGTCCAAGCTGCAAAATCCTTTACTAATGCATTCTATGGGCAGCTACAAGAATGCATGGATCGTGCCATCCCAAGCAAAATCAAGACTCACTGCTCCAAGAAAAAGAAACCAGTCTGGTGGACTCCTGCAATAAACAAGCTATACAATAGAAGGAGGAAACTAGTACAGAAAACAGTAAAATCCCAAGAAGGGAAGACATCCCTGAGCAGTATCAGCAAGAAACTACGATCGCTCATAAAATCATCCAAGGCGAGCTTTGAAAGAAAATTGCCAAGGACTCCAAAGATAACCACAAGGCATTCTTTAGCTATGTCAAGTATCTAAGTGGCAATGTTCAGATCTGCTCGGAGTTAGTGCAGAATGGCACAAAATACCTTGAACCAATCAATTACCTGTTTAACTGTTGTAGGCTACACACTCAAGTGTGATAACCATTTCTGTGCATTTAAAGTGTTTTTTAATGTATCTGCTTTATTTTCTGAAAAAAACAAAATAAAAAAAATATTTGTTTTCCCACCTTTCCTAAGCTAGCAAAGTCCAGTTTTCAGGTTAGTGCTGAATACAGGGCTGTGTTAAAAGTTGGATAGAAAAAAGTTTCTCTGTTCACTATGAGAGAGGGAGGTTTGAGCAGCATATCTGTCCCTGGAGGAATGGTTTCAGCCAACAAATCAGTAGTTTATTGGCCATTATGGGCTAATTGCTATCTCTTTCACTTCCTTGCTATAAAACCCGCATTTGCGAGGTTGTTGAGCTAGTATAAAGCTCAGCAAGCTCTTGCCTGGTGCCCTGCAGAATTTTGCAGTAGCAGAGAGACAAAACAGAGACTTTGGAATGATTAAGTATCATTTTTCTGCATTTTCTTGCTGCTTTTAGCTAATTCTGCCTAAAACGCAAATTGTCAAGAGTTTCTGTGATTTAAAAAGCTTTAGGGTTGCCACCTTTTCAAATGGCCAAAGTGGGACATTTTTGGTACAAACATAAGATTTTACAGGCCGACACATACCCACGTTCAGTACAAAGGATATAACTTAACTGTTTTGACCTTGTAGCATTTTAGTTGCTTATTCTGTTTCTTATAACATTTAGATATTTTAGATACAGAATAACTGTTTTATGCAACTATTACATAAAATATAGGAAATCATTTTGTCCTAAAATCTGAGGACATTTGCCATTTTTGCAATTTTTTGTCAGGACACAACTGCCCAAAGAGGGACTGTCCCTCGCAAAGTGGGACAGGTGGTAACCCTAAAAAGCTTGTTTCAGCTACATATTCTATTTATTTTACTGCCTGCACTTTAACAAAGTCATTTTTGTGTTTAATTTACCTGTTTAACTGTTGTTTAAATTACCTTTTTAACTTTTGTAGGCTACACACTCAAGTGTGATAGGCATTTCTGTGTATTTAAAGTGTTTCTTTGACTGTATCTGCTTTATTTTCTGGAAAACAAAAAACAAAAAAATACTTGTTTTCATGAATTTCTAAGCTCTTATAGTCCAGTTCATAGGTAGGTACTAGGCTATCGGCCCTAGGGCCCATACAAGCCTAGCCAAAAGATGTCACCCTGGCTTTTGCCACCCAAGAAAATTATTTTACAGGTTAGTACTGAATTCAGGGCTGTGTTACAAGTTTCTGTGTTTGCCCATACCTTACATGGATAGAAGGAAGTTTCTCTATTCACTGTGAGAGGGGGAGCTTTGAGCAGCCTATCTGTCCTTGGAGGAGTCGTTTCAGCCTAGGAATTAGTAGTTTATTGGCCGTTTTGGGCTAATTTCTTTCTCTTTCATTTCCCTGCTATAAATACCACATTTGCCCGGTTTTGCATGCCGGGCAGCGCCGTTAAGCTAGGGTAAAACTATTCCCAGCTCCACAAAGTCTCCTCTTTAATTTTTCCCTTGGAACTAGACAAACTTTCAACTTAAGCACTCAAGCCATTCATTTCTCAGCCCAGCACTTGCTCAAAACTTATAGCAAGCACTTATAAATCCTAGCACTAGACCCTACTGTACTGCAGAGAAGGACAAGGCTCTCTATTCGACCTTACCAGCCATCCAGTAAAACAGTTCACTGTACCTATCCAGGCATGTCCAAAGGGCAGTTTCAGGTGTACTCTCCAGTCCAACTGGTGAATCTGAGCATTTTGAGGCAATGTTACAACTGCCTCATGTACACAGATAACCCCCTCCTCCTACCACCAAACACTAATACATGTGAGAGATGCAGTTATACAGCCAATCTAGAGGCTACACTCTCTCAACCCAAGACTGGATCAGACAATCAAGAGGAGAAGGGAAATACTTGCATCACACCACCAGTCTTACATAGACTCATTAAACCAGCATCGGCAAAAAACATACATAAATACACGGAAACATACTCGGAGGCTCCAAATAAAAATCTGGAAAAACCAACAGAGACCTCCAAAGCAAACATCCAAGCAACCTCCACCCCCCAACACAAACCATGAAACACATACTTCACAAAACTAGTGTGCCATGCAATCACAGCCCAAAGTCAAAATAACATACCCAACATACTAGTAATAGGTGACTCTATAGTCAGGCACACTGATGTCCCACTCACTAGGCTGAATAAGGAGAAGGTTACTGTTAGCTGTCTGTCAGGTGCCAGGATCCGCCACATAACACAAGCACTCAGGTCACGCCAGAACAAGTACAAACATGACTTTGTCATTGTCCATGTTGGTGTGAATGACCTGAGACATACCTCCCTGGACTACATGAAAAGAGACATGGAAGAGCTCTCTGATCACATAGCCCAGGCTGGTATGTCCCTAAACTGAGTAGCATCCTGCCCTCACCAAGAATGATACCACGGTATAAAGAAAAAAATTCTCAATTACAACAATTGGCTAAGTTTCTGGTGTCATTCAAGGGGGATCTAGTGTCTGTCTGCCTGGGATAACATGCTCAACAAGCCATACTGCTTCGCTGGAGATGGCTTGCAGCTGTCACCCTTAGGCTTTCAAATACTTGCCAAGGCTCTTGCCACCCCCATAGTGCCTTTTTTAGGCAAGGCTCAAATGACAAACCCACCACCATAAATAGCACAAGTAAGAAACAACTGAAGGTAATGCTACTCAATGCCAAAAGTCTAAACCTCAAAATGCATGCACTCGAGGCACTCCTCAGTATGGAAAAAATCGATAGATATGCAGTAACAGAAACCTGGTTTAAGGCTACAGAGAGCACCCCAGCACTACCAGGCTACAACTCATACCATACATTTTGGCCACAGAATCCAAACTGAAATACAAAAGGTGGGGGTGTATCCATATTCATCAAGGATACCCACACCTCCAGGTTAGTGGCATAGCACGATGCTTCAGAGATCATCCACGGCAACTAACAATGGGCAAAACTGCAATTCAAATTGTAGCTTGCTACAGATTACCCACCATGTCCCAGGATCCCCATTCCGCATTTCTGGAAACACTGGGAAACATAAAGGTCCTACCAAACACCCTAATATTGGGTGATTTCAAATACCCAAACATTAACTAGGAGAACTACTCAAGTACTAACTCCCTTGCCCAACTTTTCCTAGAATTTATAAATTCAAATGCCCTGGTTCAAATGGTCAACCCTCCTACCAGAGGTGACAACATATTGGACCTGGTCATCACCAACATGGGCGACCAGTGTTCCACACCAGAGGTCAACCCCTCGCTGGTTAGATCTGACCATAAAGAAATCACTTTGGATATCCATATTCCACCCCCACCCCTGGACAAGAAAGCCACCATGAAAAACATTTCAAAAGCAAACAGCACGTTACTTAAGACCGAGGTGGAAAGTTTCAAAGCCCCCATGCTGAAGGATAACACTGTCCAAGCTGCAAAATCCTTTACTAATGCATTCTATGGGCAGCTACAAGAATGCATGGATCGTGCCATCCCAAGCAAAATCAAGACTCACTGCTCCAAGAAAAAGGCATTTTTTTTTTTTTCCCCTTTTTTTTTTTGGGCCCCCCCAAAAAAAAAAGGGGCCCAAAAAAAGCCAAAAAAAATTTTTTTTTTAAAAAAAAAAATTTTTTTTTTTTTTTGTTTTTTTTTAAAATTAAAATTTTTTAAAAGGGGGATTTTTTTTAAAATTTTTTTTTTTTTTTTTTTAAAAAAAAAAAAATTTTTTTTTTAAATTTCCTTTTTTTCCCTTTTTTAATTTAACCTTTTTAAAATTTTTTTTTTTTCCCCCCTTTTTTTTTTTTTTTTTTTTTAAACGGGTTTTTTTAAATTTTCGGAAAATTGTTTTAAACCTTTTTGGGGTTTTTTTTTTGGGGTTTTCCCTTTTGGAAAAAAGGGGGGGGTTTTTCCCCAAACCCCTTTTTTTTTCAGGAAAAAGGGAAAAAAAAAATTTTTGGGTTTTTAAACCCTTTTTTTTTTTCCCTTTTTTAAATTTTTGGGTTTTTTTTTTTTTTTTTTCCCAAAAAACCCCCCAAAAAATTTTTTTTATTTTTTGTTTTTTCCCCTAAAAAATTTTTTTTTTTTTTTTTTTTTTTTTTTCCAAAAAAATTTTTTTTCAAAAATTTTTTTTTTTTTCTGTTTGGGGTTTTTTTTTTTTTTTGGAAAAAATTTTTTTTTAATTTTTTTTTAAAAAATTTTTTCCCCCCTTTTTTTTTTCCAAATTTTTTTTTTTCCTTTTTTTAAAATTTTTTGGGAAAAAAGGGGTTTTAAATTTTTTTTTTTTTTTTTTAAAAAAAAAAACCCCCCTTTTCTTTTTTTTCCCTTTTTTTTTTTTAAATTTCCTTTTTTTTTTCCCCCCCAAAAAAAAAATTTTTTTTTGGGAAAAAAAAATTTTTTTTTTTTTTTTACACACAAAAAAAAAAAAAACCAAAAAAAAATTCTTTTTTTCCCCCCCTTTTTAAAAATTTTTTTTTTTTTTTTTTTTTTTTTTGCCCTACCAAAAAAAGGGTTTTTTTTCATTTTTTGGGGGGGGGGGCCCCTTTTCCCAATTTTTTTCCCAAAAAAAAATTTTTCCTTTTTTTTTTTCCCCCTTTTTTTTTTTAAATTTTTGTTTTTGGGGAAACCCCCGGTTTTCCCCAAATTTTTTTTTTTTTAAAAAAAAAAATTTTTTTTAAAAAAAAAAGGGGGTTTTTTCCCCCCCAATTTTTTTCCGTTTTAGGAAAAAAATTTTTTTTTTTCCTTTTTTTTTTCCCTTTTCCAATTTTTGGGGTTTTTTTTTTTTGGGAAAAAAAAAGGGTTTTTCCTTTTGGGGGTTTTTTTTTTTTTTATTTTCCAAAAAAAAAAAAAATTTTTTTTTTTTAAAAAAGGGGTTTTTTTTCAGGTAAAAATTTTGGGGGAATTTTTAAAAAAAATTTTTAAAAAATTTTTTTCCTTTTTGGGTTTTTTCCCTTTTTTTTTTTTTTTAAAATTTTTTTTTTTTTCTTTTTTTCCCCCCTAAATTTTTAAAAAATTTTTTTTAAAATTTTTTTTTTTTCTACAACCCCCAAAAAAAATTTTTTGTTTAAAAAATTTTTTTTTTTTATTTTTAAAATAAAAAAAATTTTTTTTTTTTTTTTTTTTTTAGAATTAAAAAAATTTTTTGGGTTTTTCAAAATTTTTTAAAAAAATTTTTTTTTTTTTTTTAATTTAAAAATTTTTTTTTTTTTGGGGGAAAAAAATTTTTAATTTTTTCCCTTTAAATTTTTTTTGCTTGAAAAATTTTTTCTTTTTTTCCCTTTTTTTTTTTTTTAAAATTTTTTTTTTTAAAAAAAAAATTTTTTGGGGGGTTTTAATTTCCTTGCAAAATTTTTTTTTTAAAATTTTTTTTTTACCTAAAACCCCAATTTTTAAAACCCCCCCTTTTTTTTTTTTTTTTTAAAAAATTTTTTTTTCAAAAAATTTTTTTTTCCTTTTAAATTTTTTTTTTTAAAATTTTTGGAAAATTTTTTTTTTTCCAATTTTTCCAAAAAATTTTTTAACCCCTTTAAAAAAATTTTTTTTTTTTTAAAAAAAATTTTTTTAATTTTTTCTTTTAATCTTTTTTTTAAAAAATTTTTTTTTTTTTTTTTGCTTTAAAAATTTTTTCCTTTTTTTTTTCTTTTTTCCTTTTAAAAAAAAAAACCCCCTTTTTTTAAAAAAAATTTTTTTTAAAATTAAATTGGGGAATTAAAAAAAATTTAAAAACCCTTTCCCCTTTTTTTTTTTTTTTTTTCCCCCCCCCCCCCTTAATTTAAAAAATTTTTTTTTCAAAATTTTTTTTTTTTAAAAAAAATTTTTTTAAAAAAACCAAAAAATTTTTTTTAAAAAAATTTTTTTTTTTAAAAAATTTTAAAAAAATTTTTTTTAAAAAAAATTTTTTTTTTTAAAAAAATTAAAAGGTTTTAAAAAGGGGGGAAAAAAAGGGGGAAAATTTTTTTAAAAAACCCCCCCCCTTTTTTTTTTAAATTTCCTTTCCCAAACCCCCCAAAATTTTAAAAAATTAATTTTAAAAAAATTTGGGAAAGGGAAAATTTTTTTTTATTTGGGAAAATTTTTTTTTTTTTTAGAAAAAAAAAAATTTTAAAAATTTTTTTATTTTTTTTTTTAAAATTTTTTCCCCCGGGGCTTTTAAAGGGGGAAAAAATTTTTTTGGGGGGAAAAAAATTTTTTTAAAAAAAAAATTTTTTGGTTTTTTTAAAATTTTTTAAAAAAATTTTTTAAAAGATTAAAAAGGTTTTTGGGTTTTTTTTTTTAATATTTTTTTAAAAAAAAATTTTGGGGTTTTTTTTTTTTTTAAAAAAAAAAAGGGGGGAAAACCCCAAAATTTTAAAAATTTTTTTTAAAAAAAATTAAAAAGTGGGAAAAAAATTTTTTTTTTTAAATTTGGGGGGGAAAAATTTTTTTTTTTTTTTTCCCTTTTTTTGGGGTTTTTTTTTGGGGTTTTTTAAAAAATTTTAAAAAAAGGGTTTTTTTTATTTTTTTTTATTTGGGTTTTTTTTTTTTAAAAAGGGGTTCAAAAAGTTTTTGGGTTTTTAAAAAATTTTTTTAAAAACCCCCTTTTTTTTTCGGGAAGGGAAAAAAAAAAAAACTTTTTTTAAAAAAAATTAAAAATTTTTTTTAAAAAATTTACTTTTAAGGGCCCAAAAAAAAAAAAACCCCCTTTTAAAAAAAAAAAAAATTTTTTTATGTTAAAAAAAAAAAAATTTTTTTTTTAAATTTTTTCCCGGAAAAAAAAAATTTTTTTTTAAAATTTTTTGTTTTTTAAAAATTTTAAAATTTCAAAAAAAAAAAAAAGGAAAAGGAAATTTT
Source organism: Protopterus annectens (assembly GCF_019279795.1). Lineage (NCBI taxonomy): Eukaryota > Metazoa > Chordata > Ceratodontiformes > Protopteridae > Protopterus > Protopterus annectens. The sequence goes on from NC_056744.1 coordinate 1,406,558,490, forward strand.
TTTTTTAATTTTTAAAAATTTAAAAAAAAACCCAAAAAGGGGGGTTTTTTTTTAAAAAAATTTTTTTTTTTTTTTTTTATTCTTTTAAAAAAAATTTTTTTTAAAAAAATTTTAAAAGGGGTTTTTTTTAATTTTTTTCCCCGGTTTTTTTTAAAAAAAGGGGTTTCCCTTTTTTTTTTAATTTTTTTTTTTAAAAGGGGAAATTTTTAAAAAAAAAAAAAAAAAATTTTTTTTTTTTAAAACCTTTTTTTTTTAAACTTTTTTTTTTTGGTTTTAAAAAATTAGGAAAAAAATTTTTTGGGGGGAAAAATTTTTTCCCCTTTTAGGGGGTTTAAAAAAAGGTTTTTGGAAAAAATTTTTTTTTTTTTAAAAAATTTTTTTATAAAACCCCTTTTTTTAAAAAAAAAAAAAAATTTTTCCCCCCCCAAAAAAAAAAAAAAGGGTTTTTTGAAAATTTTTGGCCCTTTTTTTAAAAAAATTTTTTTTTTTAAAAAAAATTTTTTCCCTTTTTTAAAAAAAAAGGGGTTTTTTCCCTTTTAAAATTTTTTTTAAAAATTTTTTTTTTAAAAAAAATTTTTTTTTTTGGGTTTTTAATTTAAATTTTTAAAAAAAATTTTTTTTTTTTTTAAAAAAGGAATTTTTTTCATTTAGGGTTTTTTTTTAAATTTCCCCGGAGGTTTTGGTTTGGGAAAAAAGTTTTCCCTTTTGGGAAATTTTTCCCCTTTTTTAAAAAAAAACCCCCCGGTTTTTTAAAAAAAACGTTAAATTTTTTTTTAAAATTTTTTAAAAAAAAAGAAAACTTTTTTTAAAATTTTTTTTTTTTTGGCCCCCCGAATTTTAAAACCTTTTTTCCCCCCCTTTTTTTTTTTTTTCGGGTTTTTTTTTTTTCCCCCCTTTTTTTTTAAAAATTTTTTTTTAAATTTCCTTTTTTTTTTAAACCCCTTTTTTTAAAACCTTTTTTTTTAAATTTTTGGTTTTTTTTAAATTTTAAAAAAAAAAAAAATTTTTTTTCCCCCTTTTTAAAAATTTTTTTTTTTTCCCCGGTTTTGGGGTTTTCAAAGTTTTTTGTTTTTTTTT